>NC_056748.1:643561257-643691257 GCF_019279795.1 Protopterus annectens | reverse complement strand
TAGTTTCAGTGGTTTAAAATAATGAAAAAAAAACATGGAAGTAAATAATGCATATGATTTTACCAGTCTGGCACATTTTGGCTTTTCACCTTTCAGGATTTCTACCAAGCACAGATGTATTACTTAGCCTGCTGCCTTTATGTCATTTAGTTTCCTCTTCAGTGTGGCCTTCTATTTGGTGGTGAGGTACAAAATTAGGTGTTTGCTTGTAGGCTCTTGCTTGGGTAAATTCCTACCACTATCAAACATTTTCATCTGCTGATTCCTTCTTTGCTTTCCTGCAATAAAAGTAATAATAAAACAGGCAGAAAAAATAATAATTATTAAAAAATGTCATCCACAGAGTTTTTTGTGGTTTAAGTTCTGTGAGGGAGTTCTTATTTACTCCCCCAAAGATATTGGTGTTTTATTATTGTTGTTATTGTTAGTTACATCCTAGAATAGTTTGAAGGCTGGAGCAGTGGTTGAGCCCTCAGCATTTATGTGCTTGTTCCCGGGGTTGTTCCCAAGGGTTCTTTTTCTTTTTTTGTCAACCACGTCTGCACCTCATTTGAGTTCCCTGTTTGAGCTTTTTAAGTTTGTGTTATATGCTATTAGCTTGAAAGGGTCTATCTCAATTTTTCTTGTCAAAGCTTTTAAGTAATATTAATGCTTATAATACTGAATCACATTTCTCATTAAAGACATGCTCATAAGCAGGCTGAGGTTTTCTATAAGTGGTTAACAGTCTTCTCTTTTATTTTAAGAAAGCAAGTTGTTATATTTTCACTGAGACTATTAGCTTTTAAGTTACAAACATGTATTAAGAGCATTTAGGCAGTTTTGTTTTATATGCCTTTAAATGCTTTATTACCTTGGTGCAGTTTTTAATTGCTTAATTGATGTAGTGCTTGTGTGAGCAGCTCACCTAATTGGTATATATACTTGTGATTTGTGTAATCAGTTTGTCTGAAGAAGTTTGAGCACAGTCTCAAACGAAAAGTGCTTCACATTTTATCTGTATTAAAGAAGATTAACTTTCATCTGTTGGTGTTTGCTGCCTTGCTTCCCTCTACCTGTTTTCGTGGATTTTTAGCTTTTAAGTTAATATTTTAGTTAAGGTGACCCAGATAACTCCTATCATCACTGAGTTGTTACTATTTAAACAGAAGTAGTAGGTTAGAGTCCAGGGTGTTGGTAAGCATTCCTTTAACATGTTGGAGGTTTCTTTCATTAGTTGTTTGTCTAAAATTGGGTATTTGGTTAGTTAGAGTTTGGGATTCATTTATTCTTGGTTAGGGTGTCTTCAAATATTTTAACTTTTATTACACTTTTATTGCATGTTTTTAGGGTCACTATTGGTTTAGAATACATTATATGTAAAAAATAAATACTCAGAATTATATCAAAGATTTAGCAGTAATCAATTAACCAAGTTTTGTCCCCTCTGGCAACTAGGTTTTCTGGTATACTGCCTATTTTATATTGGCTAAGTGGGGTGTCTTTACCTGCATATTTGAATCTATGTTGAATTTACTTACTTTTCTTTATTAAAATATACATTGTTGATACGTGTGATTTACCTACATTTTCGAAAGGGAATCAATCTTTTTTTTCTGACAGTATAATTCATCTAAACAAGCTGATGCAGTACACACAAGCAGGGAGTATTCCTGAGTAGAAATTCCAGGCAGGATCCTACAGTCCAGCTTGTAGAAATCACACTTATGTCAGCCTCCCTCAAGTAATGAGACTCATTCAGATCAATGCTTAGGATAAATAAACGATTAACAAATCAATGTGCTCCTAGACAGCTTTCTTGAGGCACTCAGTTGACAAGGGAGTTCTAGGTTATTTGAATTGGTGGTAGGCAGGCAAGAGCAACTTCATCTGATTCTAGTTGAGCTTCATGTGAAGCTAGTTTCTAATAGGCCAGAAGGGATGTTTGCGTTGTTTCTACAACATCCAAACTCAGTCTCCCCAGCCCTTTTTGTAGTTTTGGGAATGAGCAAGGATGTTTGGAGCAGCTCACCCATACCTCCAAATCTGGACTATGCATTACAGGCCATGTGCCTCTTTCCATTAAGGAAATGATTTAGAGAGGGGATTATGAGAGGTTTTTGATTTGGTTGAGCTGGTAGGATTACAGTGTATAGCATATGTGGATGGCATGGGATCCAAGAACCTCTTAGCTTCATTGGCAGTTCTGTACATGCGTCAACCCTCTGTCTTCAAGGCAAACTCATGGTTTAATTGGTAACCTTCAAACTCTGGATCCCACCCAGTTCAGGTTTGTGAAAGGCAGATCATGCCTCCTGAACCTGATTGACATCTTTGAGGCAGTCACCAAAGCTGTGAATGAGGGCAAGGTGGTTCACACAGCCTATCTTGACCTCGCCAAGGCTTTCAACACCATTCTCCATTCTGGAATTATAGCTAAACTCACTAAACTAGGTATAAATCCCTACATCACAAGATGGGTTGCCAACTGGCTCACTGACAGAACCCACACTGTAAAAGTTGCAGACTCCAAATTTGACCTCAAAGCAGTGACAAGTGGAGTACCACAGGGTTCCATCCCAGGACCTCTCCTGTTTGGTATCTACTTCTCTGAAGTACAAGCTAACACAGAAGGCCTCTGGCTAATGAAGTTCGCAGATGACTGCAAACTAGGAGCCATAGTCAAGTCCCCAAATGATGTGGACATCCTACAGAAGGGCCTCACTGAGACAGATGCCTGGTGTCAGAGCCATGGGATCAAGCTCAATGCCAAAAAGTGCAGTGTCATCCCCTTTGGTAAAAACTCTGTAACCATGAACTACCACATAGGCAGCAATACTTAACACCGAATACGTGATAAGAGACCTTGGGACCCAGGTGGACAGTAGTCTCTCCTTTGATAGTCACATCGCCACAGTAGTCAGGAAGACCTTCTATGTGGCACACCTCATCATAAAGGGTTCTCATCCAAGAAAAAAGAGGTCATTGTTCCCCTCTACTCGTCACTCATTAGACCCATTATAGAGTACAATGCCCCTTTTGGAATGTACCTCACAAAACATCTGCAGCAGCTGGAAAGGCCACAGAAGTACCTCACAAAGAGGATTACTGGCCTCAAACAAATGCCCTACACTGACCGCCTCAAAAAACTCCAGCTTTACTCCATAGCATATTGCCTACTCCGAGGTGATCTCTACCTAACATATAAAGCTATGTCAAACCCAGAGCTGTTGGGCATGCTACACCTAAAGAAATCCCAATCCCTCCGAGCTACATGCTCTAGGGACCTAAACCTTGTCACCACAATAAACAGGACATGCTGGAGGGAAAGATTCCTGTCCCAGAGACTTCCTATACTCTGGAACAAGCTACCCATCTATGTCAAGCAAAGTTCTTCATTAGCACTCTTCAAGAAAAATCTTGATGAGTGGATGGGAAATAGGAAATACACCCCGGGGATCACTTCTGTGTCTGTGCTGGACAGTGGCACAGGAAAATAACTTTCTTGGGTGGTGTAAGCTATGGAACCTTGCTGGCTAGGCTTATGTAGGCCCTTGGGCCAATAGCCTAGTACCTACCTATGAACCTATGAACCTATGGTGGGCTTTATTCATTTTATGGTCATTACTACTGATAAACAAGCTGCCCAAGCTCTGCCATTACTTAAATATTTTTTAATCATCAGGAATGCCTTTTATTTAAGAGAGGGGTCTTCCTAGTTACAGTATGATCAACAATTTAGGAAACTGAAAGCAGTAAGCAAGCACCATAGGTGGGATAAAACACATTCTGACACATCTTGGAGTTGACCTAAAGAAGCCTCATTCCTTAGTATTGAAGATGCATGTACTTTCAAAGAGAAGGCTTGCTGGGCTTTTAACACCAGAAATTGTACTTGGCCCTCATGAAGATTTGTGCATGTTTGTTTCTGTTGCAGCAGTAGGCATCCAGCTGTAAAACGCTGATTTAAAGAAAATGGGAAGGGCAAGAGAAACACAGTTGTACAGGAAGGAAGGACATGGGTGAAATCTAAATCCATGGTTGAGCAGGGCAAGATCACTTTTTAATGAACTAAGAGATGTAATTCCTCTTGTAGCTTCCAAGAAAACCCACTACATTAAAATTAACATCCTTGCTGAGTTTTGAGAAAACTACCCAGATGAAAAGACCAAGTTGGAGATAGTGCAACGATTTCCACTAGGCGTTCCCATCAAATCACATGCACACGTTAAGGTTTCCTAAAATAGAAATTTGAGCTCTATTAGAGGCAAAAATTATGTTGTAAGTGACCTGTTGGAAAAGCAGGTGTCCAAAGGCAGAATTGATGGCTCATTTCATTCGTCTGCCTTTAATGCCTTTTGAATACTCTCTTTAGGTTAGATGCCAGAAAAAACAACAGAGGCTGACTTTTGCAAAATATCACCTCTCTTACCAGGATGGGCCAACTCTCAACAAAGGGATCAGCAAGATGGATGCCAGAGTTCAATGCTCTTCTTTAGATAATGCCATTGTTATTATTCATCAATTTAAGGACCCCAGTTTAACTAAAGCCAGTGTAAACTCTGCTTTTAGGCTTATCCAGTCTCCCCAAAGGACTGCCACTTTCTTGGGATGCATTTTGAAGTGTTTTTCATGGTGGCTTGTGCCATGTTTGAGAAATATAAAACAAGGGCAATCCAGAATGCTAAAGTCAAGTCTGGTATCCCACCTGCTATCCAGAGGGTTACAGGACTAATGAGAAACAGCATAAAGGATTAGTACATATAAAATCTCTTTAGCTAGCAGATCTTGGAGACTCTATCTCTGATGCCCTCCCAATGGAAGGAATAGACACCTTGTTGAAGTTTCAATAGCTTTATTTGGTTAAGTTAATTTTGTTATTAGAACCAGAATGTTTGTCCATCTACCTACTTAACTGAATAATCCCTCCCTACCTCCCTTTCCATGAGAAGTGGTCACTACATAGCCATCCCCCATTTTTTATTCCCCATCCCTTTCCTGGGTCACTCTCACTTCAGAGTAAGCAACTGTGAGGGCTACAAAGCTGCATGTGGCAAATGGCATGTCTGTAAAATGGAAACAATTTGTAAGTCACTCTGTGGGAAGGGGACAGACCAGACCAACAGATTAGTCTGTCACATAACCTGGTCACTAGGGCCTATGTATTAATAGGAGTTTTATGTTTTTTTATGAGTATATAGTTTATTAGTTTACAATGATCTTTCATTCTTGTTGAATTGACATAGTATGTAATAAACTGGTCTCAAAGTCTACTGTTCCTTGGTTATTTTGTGAAAGAAATATGGTGCAGCAGGTTGACAATTGTATAGAGAAATCTTAACAATCTGTTGAAGCAAATTCAAATGTAGATTATGTTATGTGGCAACAGTGAAAAAGAATAATGAATATATGAACAGGGACATTTCTTGCATCTGTGGATTGTCGTGTGTTTAAAGTAAAAGACAATCACCATCCGTTATTGTTTTCAGAAGAGAAATGTATTGCTTCTGATATAAACTGTTTTGATAGAAATCCTTGCAGTATGTGTAAGCCCTGCTTATAATTAAAAGCTGCAGAGTATGTAAAAATCACTGGCAAATGTTAGAATTTTCTACAGCCCTGAATTTTACTAGGCTCTTTTTATGGTAAAGTGTATGATACTTATAAGTAAAAGGTAAGTCTTCCTGAGTAGTGAATTGTAAACACTAAAGTATTTGTATACCAACCCTGTGTAGCCTAGAAACAGAAGTTCTCAGCTGGTATAATAAAAGAAAAACAATCTTGCAAGAAAAACATGTCTGTGATAAAACTGCTTTATCAAAACATTGCTAGAACCTAAAGATCTAAGATGCTATTTTTAAAACAGGAAATAGGACTTTGTTGCTGAGTACGCAAGAAAAAGGTGTTGGTTCTAAAAGATTAAACTTTCTGATAGGAAAAGGGGGTTATGCCTAAGTAAAGAAAGAATGAAACGGTACTTCTCCTAAAAGGATATCCCCTCTGACAATTAAGGAAGTTTGCTACTGCTGTGTAAGGCAAGAAAGAGGAGCAGATTATGTAACTAAACCATCTAAAAGAAAAAAAATAATTTTCACTGCTGCACAGCACTAGAAATACATGTGTGTACAAACTCTGTAAAGCTTTTATGAGTTGCCTATACAAAAAAGAGAATCAAAGGTAGTACGCAAAAAATAATCCTGAAGTGGCTATTATGAAAGCAAAGCTATGGTAAGTATGAGATAATTAAATAAAGTAGCGATAGCCAACTAAGTCTGGTATAATGGAATAAGAGTGCTTTGTAGCAGAGTATCTCTGACAGGCAGGGCAAATGAGTGTTTTCAGTCCAGAGGTGCAAATATGCAAAATAAAACTCTACTTGGAAGTATTGAGTCTGGCTCTGGTTCTAAGTGAATTAGAATAACTGATGATTTTGAGTACTGTTAAGAAGCAAGAACTTGTAGAAAGAGGATTGGAGAATCTTATAGGACATATTTTGCTGCTGCAGCAAATTGTTAATAAGAACAAGAGAAAGTAAATGAAATACCTTCACAATGCTATAAACCTTGCAAGAGGAAGTTAGAGAATTAACTGAAAGTTGTAGAAATGTTAAGATAGTCAGACGGCATGGTCTTCAAGCACAAAAGGCTCATAATTAAGGTGCAGCAAATGATTTCTAAGCATGAAAATAAAACGATAGAAACTTAAGAGGTTGTTGGTTGACCTTGACCAACCAAGGTTTTAGCAAAGTGCAACAACCTCAGAGATGGATGAATTATCCAACAGGCTCTTTGTACTTTCTGTGCACATGGGATTAGTGAAATATGAATGTAAAACTAAAAGCACTATGTCAGTAGATATCACAAATCAAAAAGAAAAGCGTGACTTGGAGGTTGAAATTGAAAGACAAAAGAAATTTCAATTAAAATCCAAATGCACATTATATATTTAACAAAGCAAATATGCAAAAAAAGTGACAGGATCTACAAAAGATTAACAGTTCCCAGCTAGACCAAAAATGAAATATCAAAGCATAAAACTGTGAGTGAGTCACTAAAAGGTCAACTTCAAAAAGCCAAAAACAAAGTAGGGAGTTGTAGAGAGAGACACATTCTGACAACAATGAAGTAGCCCAGTCTCAACAGAAAGAGAAGTTTAAAAGCATAAATGAAAGTAAACTGCTGACATTAGTCAGAGGGGAGCTCAAAGAGATTATATACAAAGAAATACAAACAGTATAGTTGTGACTTAAGTGCACTTTATCAATAGTTTCCAGAGCTGGAATTACAATGAAAAAAATAAAATCATAGTGAACAGAAAGAACAGGAAATATTAACCAGCAAAATGAATTATCAGTATGTCATTAAGCTAATACAAACAAAGAAAACTGTATCTGTAGATGGAAGTTCAGTAGCTTTGCCAGAAACTAAGACATAGCACTGGGCTAGTAACTTGAGACATAACTCCCAGAACAAAGTGAGAGTTCTATGTGGCCTGATTTCACAGAAGACAAGGACAAACATATAGCCACTAGGGTGGAAAATCTGGAAACTTGAACAATAGTCCTTGAGGCCAATATAGCAAAACGGAAAAGGCAGACCATTAAGATTAATTAGAAATCCAATGAATCTGAGAGGAATATCTAAAATGTTGTGAAAATGTCAGAACGTGCCACCATAAATAAAAATATGCATGGTAAATATTTGCCCCTATCTACACATAATGAGATCAAGTCTACCTTGAGTAAGGCTCTATGTGCAGCCTATAAAGTGCTAACAGCAGTGAAATCGGTATGCTGAGACATGAAGAAATACAAAATGCATTAAACAGAAAGAAGCAGTTTGAATTTACATTTGCAGAAAATTAGTCCAAGCGTGAGGGACCATGAAAAGACACTTTAGACCATCATAGAAAACTTGATGCTCCTACAAAAATAAATGGATACTATTCATGAATATACTAAGTCTCAGTTTGTCCCAGTAGTAAAAAGTAAACAAAATGCCTTACAGCAAAGAACTCTGCAAAGTGTCGGGTGATTATGTTGCCACTGCTGTTGCGAAACTGGACCTCTTGCTAAATGTTGGAAAGACTTGATGCCATTGCTAAGGAATTTTTGTACCAGCCAAATTGGGAGATTGCTAGTTATTCTCATCCCCACATGTCTGAGCTGTTGAAGGAGTCATGTGGTATAGTGGCCCCTATCAAATGCTGCAGGTTAAGTGGCGCTGCAGTTTTGGGCAATCTGTGAGGAGGATCATATCTGCTTTGAGAGGAGGAGGAGGAGGCCACACTCATGTCTTATAAAAGGGAGGGCCAGAAAAAAAGGATATACATAATGACCTCTCTTATGGATAGAGGAAGAAATTTAAATAGAAATACACAGGCTAGAGCCTTCTGAGACAAAATAGATGTTTTCCCTCCTGGGACAGACTTGGAAGTCAAGAATCAAGGCATTTAGAAATGTGTAAAAAGTGCTTGTAATGGAAGAAGTATACTATAGAGAAGCCACAAGTATTGCAGAAATGGTAAAGGAGACTATAAACAATGTACTCATTTTGAGTTGGTCTAAATCACAGAGACTGTAAGTGACTTGAACTGCTTTAATTGTTTAAAGTTATTCTGCGTTTACCTCCTCACTTTGTAAATAAAGCCCCAATAAATCTGAAGTATAGTCTCAAAGATCTTAAATATATCACTGGAAATTTTTTTTCAAAATATCATATAAAATTATTACCATTTGATGAGGCAAAATATGTCCCATTGCTGCTTCTTTTAGTTGTAAATTGTATTTGTAATTGATAAAAAAATGTTGTGTCTAAAAGCAAAACTAATTTATATGTCATAAATAATCCAGAATATAGAAAGGTGTTAGACATCACTTCTGCTACCTGCATGCTGTCAGCCTCATGCTGAGCACTACTGCACTCCTCTGAGTGGCACAATTAGTTCCAATCTATACATTTGAATGTGGCATATGTTGCAAATGGTGTACTGTAAAGCAAAATGCATCTGTACAGACTGTTTTATGTATTACGTTAACACACGCAGGTATTCTATAACTTGTTGTGAAAGTCTTTAGTGTATGAACATCAACAAAGGGACAATTTAATCAGTTAAAATGACTACTGCTGTTCAGTCTATAATATTTTAGCTGTTAATAATATCTGTGTATCTCATGCAACATCAGTTTTTCTGGTAGGATTATAGGAGCTTTGGAGGAAGAATACAGGACCACAAATACACAGAATGAAGTTGCCAACTGTACCAGTGACATTTTTTGCTGTGTGAGCTGTTCAGTGGAATGCAGCAATGATCAATGGAAGTCAACAAGTATAAATGCAGCAGAAGTATTCTCAACAGCTTTTATGTAGTCAGGCAAATTTCCTACACTAGACCATAATGGTGTGAAGCTCAAGTTAGATGCTTCCATGACAAGTCAATCGAAGAATACAGCTTTTACCACTCAACATTTTTAATACACCCAACTAAATTCAAATTACCTAAAATAACTGTTGGAATCTCTTTGCATATGGAAAAGTACACCGTTTAAGGCCCTAAAAAGTTTCTAAAGATCCTTGTATTATTCCAAGTACTATTGGTCTATCCAAAGTATGCAAAAAGTTCGTAAGTTTATACGTAAATAAAAGGCTACCAGAATGAAGACTATTATACGCCTAGCCAATAACCAGCAGTCAGAATTAAACCCTGTACCATGTACATGTGAGGTAAAGACCTTAAACATGCCATCCCCACCCCCAATCATTATGCCAATGTTTTAGGAATACTGTAAAAACTTGGCATTTTAATTTAACTGAATTGAATTTAAGAAATATAAATACATACCTTTGTTTAATAATTGTTTATACTCCTCTTGAAACTGCTCTAATGAATTTGTTGGGACTACCTGATATTCACTATCTTCACTCAAAATTCTTGTGCAGTCTTTTACTTTAGGGATAGCTCATAGAGAGAAATAAACTGAGTTTCTCTCATTGAGTGTCCCTGCCCTCTGGAAATAAAATATGTTAAATGTGAAGTGATTAACTACTATCACTGGTGGAGGGTAATAACCTCCTGTATAAGGTATCAGACTATTCCAACTTTTTTGTGATATCATGTATAAGTAGCAAGGGATATGGGGGTGCAAAGGCATTTATTTTTACGTTTTGCATTCTGTTAGCAAGTCTGTGCTCAAACTTCGATGTTGATGTCTTAGCCTATTGATATGCAAACATTGTGAACAAAGTAATGAATAGAATGTCACCAAGAAGGATGAAACACCAACATTTTCATGAACACTGTAATATACTTTGCCTCACCCAATAACTACTTTCAAAATAACATGTATAAAAATATTCAGCTGCTGGCTATTACAACAAAATATAAGTTATGTAAAATTAAAAAAAAAAACTTAAATATGTGTTAAAGCAAAATACCAGCAAACCACATCAGAACAATGATAAAAGAAAACAGTGTAAAAAACTTCTCTGTGTGGAAGATTTTCAGTCCATATATCTCTAGTTAATCACTGTATATTAATCAGATCAGACAATAGTAGTAGAAGTAGCAAACTTAAACTCGACTTAAGTAAAAAAAGAATATATATATATATATATATATATATATATATATATATATATATATATATATATATAATTGTACAAAATTACTAAGTATTCAAAAGTAATCCAAGCAAGGTAGGCAGTCTGTTTCCAGTCGAAAATCCTTTATTAAGCACACAGACTTCATTACTATAATGGGTTCCAGGATGTTTTTTAACATCTGATTTTCATAACCTCTGACTATATATACTTGTCCACTACACATCCTAGGTGTAGCAGTTTAACTGCCAAATCTGCCAGCAGCCATACCCCTCCCTGCCTACTACAGTTGCTCTCCCCGCCTGTCTCAAAGACATTGAACCACCTCTATTCTCCAACCACGCTAATCCTCTTTCCTTCTCCATTACTTTTTCTTTTATTGGTATCCACTACTATATTATCCTTGCTTGGTGCTTTCAGACTTCAACCACTAGATGGCAGTCTTTACCCTCCTCTAATTCTCCTTTCTGCCACCCTCCCCACCTCATACTCTACACCTACATGCTTGTTGCACTTGTCTCCTTTCTTTTTTTTCCCATCCCTAGTCCTTTTTAACCTTACACCCTACTCTCCACAGTCCTTATAAACCCTCTATCAAACCCTCCTCTCCGCCTGCTCTACTCCTAGCTTAACCATTACCCACTCTGGCCTCCCTTCTCTCTGTTTTATAATTCCCCCTTCCTCACGCACACATTTGCCTTCTACTTACTAATTTTTGTTTCTACCTTCTACCTTACTGATTGTTTTTTCTCACTTCCTTTTCCTTTCTTTGCTGTGCCCCACTCCATTAAGCCCTTCGGCTCACTCCCTCCCTTCCCTACCCCCAATTCCCACCCACCCCCAGTAGCCCTACACTTATACCTCTGAGACTCCTCCCCCTATCTTTCTCAACCTACCACTGACCTAATCATCACTAAGGCACTCCCAACTCAATCTGCCCTAATAAGCCTTAATTTACTTCTCACATACCACCACTCCCATACCTACCCTATCCATCTTCTAAACTAACTTTTGTCAGGATCTGCTTCCTACACATCCTCTTCTAATTAGTCTCACTGACAACTTTAATCCAGCCCTATCTTGTCTCACTGACACTTTCATTTCTTCCAGCTCTCCACACTTTCAAAATAATCACAACTTACAAGTTACACACTACCATGGCCCCAACACACAACACTATTTTTGTCCCCACACTACTCTTAACTACAGTTATAGCCTCTCTATCTATACCTTAATTACTCACCTTCTTTGAAAATCTTACTCTATGCAAACAAAACCATCATTTCCAACAAACTTCTTCATTTTCTCTCATCTATACCGCTAACCATAGTAACATAACCAGTACCTCAAATTATATTCTACCAAAATATCACAGAACAAGCCACATAACTTACTTAACTATTAAAAAGAACTTCAATAATTTCCACAAAATCTTTAAATACCTATATTTTACCCAACACCATCTCCTCCTTCATGGTGATATTCATCCTAACCCTGGCCCCAATAATGACAAGAGTAACAACCTTGACAATTTAACTTTAACCAACACTCCTTTCATAGCTAAGGAACTTAATTCCCTCCTTATAGCACATCTAAATATTAGAAGTATCAACAATAAAATTTCCCACCTACATGCACTACTTGATCTACACTCTTTTGATATTCTATGTCTCACTGAAACCTGGCTTAAACCATCTACTTTAAACCATGAAATTATCCCCCCAGGATATAATATCCTTAGATGTGACCGAATAAACAAAAAAGGTGAAGGTATAGCCATACTTTACAAATCTCATCTCCAACTTTCCCCCTGTAATGTGCTTCCACCATTAGATGCTAAAACTGAAACACTGTCTATCAAACTCCAAATCAACAACTTCAAATCTATCTACCTAATTTGTATGTATCTACCTCCTGGTAACAATACTAATACTCTTGAAAACATACTTAGTTATCTATCTAACCAACTACACCAAGAGGCCATTGTACTTGGTGACTTCAACATTAACTGGTTCACCTACAATACCCAGAAGCCTACTAACCACATAAATCTCTTTGGGTTCTCCCAATTAATAACCACTCCCACTAGAATCCATAAACCTAGCATGAAAGAAACTACTCTTGACTGGATCCTCATCAAAAACCACCCTAATATCTATACTCCAGGTACCCTCCCCGATAACATCAGCGACCATATGCTTACCTATATTACTAGAAAAAAACTTCATGTTTCTGCAACTGATAATATCAAACCCTTCCGCTGCAAAAAATACTTCAATCCTGATAGCTTCCAAAATGAATTGCTAGCATGCAACTGGTCACCTCTTACCCATCTTGAACTTGATGAAGCTGTGACCTACTTTAACACTTATTTTCTTCAAATTCTTGACTACCATGCACCTTATCGCACTACCAGAATGAAAACAAAAACTGCTCCATGGCTCACTAAACAAACAAAGCAAAAAATGCTCCTCAGAAATAAAATCTGGACCAAATGGAGAGCTACCAAATGTCCATCTCATCACCTCCTCTATAAACAGCTAAGAAATGCTACCAAAAAAGACACCCTTAGAGACAAAAATGACTACTACCTACACCTCCAACAATCCACTGAACATACCCCACAAAAATTTTGGTCATGGATAAACAAACGTCTTCAGCCAGGACACCCTACTACTCCTATCCCATCAGGTTTCAACCATAATAATTCCAATCAAATCCCTGATACCTTTAACAACTACTTTACTGAAGCCTTACAAAACCTAGCCAATTCTTTACCTTCCTCTTCTACTCCCCTACCAAATAATCTCAACTCTTTCTACTCCTACCTTTCACCTACAACCTGTAAGTACATCTCTTATCTATAAACTACTTAGAAATCTAAAACCATGTACACCATCTGCTGATCATCTCCCATCAGAATACCTTCAGATTGCTGCAAAGGCTTTATGTCACCCCATATCTATCCTCATTAATAGAAGTATTTCTGAAGCTAAAATTCCAACCATCTGGAAAGTTGCCCATATCATCCCTCTTCATAAAGGTTGGTCTTCCACTGAACTCTCTAACTTTTGACCTATTGCATTACTCTCTCCATTATCTAAGATAATGGAAAAATGTATTCACAAACAACTACTTAACCACCTACTACAAAACAACCTACTAGCAAACTGCCAGCATAGGCTTTAGACCATTCCACAGCACTACAACTGCACTAGTCTCCTTCACTGACTCTAGAAATAAAAATCGGAACAACTCCTTCTCTGCTGCAATATTTATTGACTTGTCAAAAGCCTTTGACATGGTCAACCATAACTTACTTCTAGACAAACTAAATTCCTATTCTCTTAACCCACAAGCATTACAATGGTTTAGGGCTTACCTTCAAAATAGACAACAAGCAGTACTTTGGGAAAACAATCTGTCATCATTACTTCCCGTAAATATTGGAGTCCCACAAGGCTCTATTTTAGGTCCCCTTCTCTTTTCCTTATTCATCAATGACCTTCACTTGAACACACACCAAGCCACCTGCATCCAATATGCAGATGACTCACCCTTAATCTGTACTTCTAAGAATCTAGCCTCCCTCCAGTCAATTACCCAAAATGTATTCCAAAGTGTTGAAAACTGTTTATGCAACACTGCCTCCTCCTTAATCCCAAAAAAACAAAACTACTCCTTTTTACGGCAACTCTTAAATCACCAAATCCATTCTTTACCATTACCTCTAATAATGCCACCAACATAACCCCAGATACTACCACCCATAAACAAACAAAAACATACTCGGAGGCTCTAAATAAAAATCTGCCTAAGCAGCAGAGACCTCAAAAGCAGACACCCAAGCAACCACTACCCCAAAACAAAACATGTGCAACACATAGCTCACAAAGCCAGTGTGCCGAACAGTCACAGCCCTTAAGGCTAAACAACACACCTGATACACTTGTAATAGGTGACTCTATCGTCAGGCACACTGACGTCCCGCTCACCAGGCTGAACAAGGAGAAGGTCACGGTGAGCTGCCTGTCGGGCGCTAGGATCCGCCACATAACACAAGCACTCAGGTCACTCCAAGGCAAGTACAAATATGACTCAGTCATTGTCCATGCTGGTGTGAATGACCTGAGACGTACCTCCTGGACTACATGAAAAGAGACATAGAGGAGCTCTCTGAGCATGTAGCCCAGGCCGGTAAGACCCTGACCTTGAGTAGCATCTTACCCTCACCAAGAATGATGCCACAATATGAAGACAAGATGATCAATTTCAACAATTGGCTTAAGTGTTGGTGTCATTCAAAGGGGATCCAATGCCTGTCAGCCTGGGATGACATGCTCAACAAGCCACGATGCTTCGCTAGGGACGGCTTGCACCTGTCACCCCTGGGCTTTCGGATATTGGCAAAGGCTCTTGCTACCCCCATAGTGCCTTTTTAAGGCAAGACTCAAAAGACAAACCCACCTCCATAGGTATCACAAGGGATAAGAAACTAAGAGTAATGCTACTCAATGCCAGAAGTCTAAACCTCAAGATGCACGCACTCGAAACTCTCCTTAGCATGGAGAACATCGATATCTGTGCAGTAACAGAAACCTGGTTCAAGGCTCCCGAGAGCACCCCAGCACTACCAGGTTATACCACATACCATGCTTTTCGGCCCCAAAACTTGGACCGAACCACAAAAGGAGGGGGAGTATCAATATTCGTCAAAGATACCCACAACTCCAGGTTGGTGGCACAGCACGAAGCATCAGAGACTATCCATGTGCAACTAACTGTGGGTAAAACTGCCTTCCAGTTTATAGCCTGCTACAGACCACCCTCCCAAACACAGGAACCCCACTTGGCCTTCCTGAGAATACTGGAAAATATGAAGGTCTCTCCAAACACCATTATATTGGGCGACTTCAACTACCCAAACATAGACTGGGAGCATTACTCTAGCTCCAACACCCTAGCCCAAAGGTTCCTAGAATTTGTAAACTCAAATGCTATGGAACAACTTGTTACCACTCCCACAAGAGGGGAAAACATACTGGACCTGATCATCACCAACATGGGGACACTATGCTCCAGACCAGAAGTGTATCCCTCACTGGTAAGATCAGACCATAAACTAATCTCACTGGATATTCACATCCCGACCCCACCCCCTGCCCAGAAAACCACAGCGAAAAACTTCTCTAAATCAAATTTCACATGCCTCAAAACCGAGGCGAAATCCTTCAAAGCCCCCGGGCCTGTGGAAAATACGGCCCAGACCGCAGAATCCTTTATAAACGCATTCTATGAACACCTTCGGGAATGCATGGATCATGCAATCCCAAATAAAACCAAGACCCAATCCTCCAAAGGCAGACATCCTGTCTGGTGGACCCCAGCCATAAACACACTATAAAATAGAAGGAGGAAGCTACTACATGATAGAGCAAAATCCCAAAAAGGGAAGGCATCTCTGATCAGTATTAGCAAAAAACTACGGGCACTCATAAAATTGTCTAAGGCCAGCTTCGAGAGAAAAATTGCACAGGACACTAAGGATAATCACAAGGCTTTCTTTAGTTATGTTAGGAACCTGGGTGGGAATTCCCAGATATGCTCAGAATTAGTCCAAAATGACAAAAAATACACCGAGCCCACAGACATTGCCAACATCCTAGCTGACAGGTTCAGTGCAAACTTCTCCCCCCTCCCCACCAAAAGGGAAAATATCTATCCCAACAGAGTGCTGCCCCCCTGACATCTCAGATGCTCAGGTAAAAGCCGCCCTCTCCAAAGCAAAAAACACAGCATCAATGGGACCAGATGGTGTCCCGGGCTGCGTCCTACATGAACTCCAAGAAGAGCTAAACCCAAACATAAAACTGCTGTTCAATCTTTGCCTTACTACAGGATATGTACCCAAAGAGTGGCGTACAGCAACAGTGGTCCCTCTCCACAAAGGTGGTACCTCAACGGATCCTGGAAACTATCGCCCCATAAGCCTGACTAGCTTGGTCTGCAAAGCTATGGAAAGGATCATCATGGACCTCATAAATAAAGATATTGGGGACCTACAGACACTGGATCCTACCCAGTTTGGCTTTGTTAAGGGCAGATCCTGCCTCTTAAACCTGGTCAATTTCTTTGAAACAGTCACCAAGGCCATTGTGAGGGAAGGTGGTCCACACAGCCTACCTGGACCTCGCAAAAGCCTTCGATACAATACCCCACTCGGACATTATAGATAAGCTCACCAGCTTAAATGTAAACCCCTATGTCACTAGATGGGTTGCAAACTGGCTCAAGGACAGAACCCACATGGTTAGTATTGCTGGAGCCATGTCAGACTCCAAACCAGTTACAAGTGGCGTCCCACAAGGCTCAGTCCTGGGACCTCTCTTCTTTGGTATATATTTCTCGGTGGTACAGGCCAACACGGAAGGACTGTGGCTGACCAAGTTCGCATATGACTGCAAAATGGGCGCCATAATCAACTCTCCAGCCGACACAAGCATCCTCCAAAAGGGCCTCATAGAAACAGACAACTAGTGCCAGAGCCATGGCCTCAAGCTAAACGCCAAAAAGTGTATAGTCATCCCCTTTGGCAAAAACAAAGTGCCCACAAATTACCACATAGGTGGTAATCCATTAAGTACAGAAGTCATTAGGGACCTGGGGACCTAAGTTGATAGCATTCTCTCATTTGACAACCACGTGGCCAAAGTGGTTAGAAAAACATTTTATATAGCCCACCTAATCATGAAGGGATTCACATCTAGATCAGGGGAAGTCATCGTGCCTCTTTACTTATCCCTCATCAGGCCCATAATTGAGTACAATGCCCCTTTTGGGATGTACCTTACCAGACACCTGCAGCAACTGGAAAGACCCCAAATGTACCTCACCAAGGGGATCAAAGGGCTCAAACAGATGCCATATGCTGCCCGGTTAAAGAAACTCCAGCTCTACTCAGTGGCATACCGCCTGCTCAGAGGTGATCTGTGCCTGACGTATAAAGCCATGTCCAGCTCGGAATTAATGGACATGCTGCACCTCAGAAAATCCAAAACCCATCGAGCTCTGGCTCGAGACTTGAACCTCAGCACTGAAATAAATAGGACATGCTGGAGGGACAGATTCATAACCCAGAGGCTCCCTTCACTCTGGAATAAAATCCCAGTCCAGGTTAGGCAGAGTCCCACATTAACTCTCTTCAAGAGGAATCTTGATGAGTGGATGGGAGATCGTAGGTTTACCCCGGCTATCACTTCTGTGTCACTGTTAGACAGAGGCACAGTATACTAACCTCAAAAAAAGGCATAGCAAAATTAATTTAAAATGGGTGGCGAAAGCCAAACACACTCTGGCTAGGCTTATAAATGCCCTAGGGCAGATAGCCTAGTATGAACCTATGAACCTATGAACCTAGGAGTTACAACTGACAACCGCCTTAACTATGATGACCATATTAACTCCACCATAAAGTCTGTTAACAAAAAACTTGGTTCTCTCTATAGAATTAAACCATTCCTTACCCCCTTAGCCAGGAAGACTATTGCCCAGACCCATCTCTACCCTCTTTTATGTCTCTGCCATATATACTAACTTATCTAAAAACAACCTCTCAAAACTTTCTACATGTTATAATAGCATTGCTAGATTTATCACATGCTCTCCCTTTAAAACTCACCACTGCCTTAACCTTAGACAACTTGGATGGCTAGAAATACAGAACCTTATACTCAGTAAACAACTACTTATTACCCATAAAATCCTGCACTATCCCAATAATACCCCTATCCTCATAGATCTTATTTCACCATACAAAAATCTGTCTACACTACGTTCTGCCAATAAACATCTGGTATCCTTAGTTAAATCCAACAACAAAGCAAGTGACTCTCTTTTCTCTATTACTATAGAAAAAAAACTGGAATCTGCTCCCTTCTGAACTATCTACCCTAGCTTCTACTACTCTATTCAAAAAACATATCAAAGAACATCTTAAAGCCCAGTGGCTCTGTCCTTGTTCTAACCCAGACTGAAATTCCATGCCCCTCCTGCTCAAATCCCATCCCCACACACTAACCTAAGCATACAAACCAACTCTTTTTCTCTTTATACCTGCTCTGTTTTTGTGATCTAATAATTGTTCTTTACTTTTCCCCTAGCAAACCTTTGCATATTGTTTATAATTCATAATTTGTATTATATTTACTCATATAAACAATGCTATCTCTGTACTGTAATTTTAATATACATGTCCTTTTTATAAATTGTTAACGTTTTAACTGTTTATGCTGGAGCTTTTCTCCCCGGGCCTCTACTGAAAATGGACATATATCCAGTTAGACTAGCCCGGTCAACAAATGTAAAATAAAATAAAATAAATAAGTAAAATAAATATGAATGGAGAAGAATATATCATCAGCCCCTTTGTAAACATATGAGTAGGACCAAGTTGAGTAATTAATAATCCCCTATTTAACAGAAATATTAACATAATTAGAGCCACACAGCTAACAAACAAAAGTGATTTCTGTAAAGTAGTAATTAAAAAAGTAGAAGTGGAAAAGATGTAGCACAATACACTATCCCACCAGTAATAAAGGCAATAACATAGTTAAGAAACAACAAACCTCTTTCCCATATTACAGCACACAAATTCATCAAAAGGGTATATTTTGACATACAGCTACACTTCAGAAAATACGGAAATGAAGGTGTATAACATTTTTCTCATGAGACTTTTGTTCATAGGTTCATAGATTAGTACTAGGCTAAATGCTTTTGTGATTCATTTTAAGCCTAGTCAATTACCCCATGTGAGAATCAAACCCTACGCCTTGTGTTTTAAGGTAAACACCTTAACCAGTATGCCAACCTCCTCCAGTACAGGACAGAATATACTACAAAAAACAGCAAGGAACACACCAAAGGATGTCCAGAGCATTACATCCATACCAGACAATCTGACAGAGGCTTCATGTTCACCAGTCCCTCTGATCATTTGTATCCTGAATAAAGCTTTGAAAAATATCTTCAGAGCAATTCCTTTTTGCCCAGCCCCCATAATCCATGTTCAGTTATCAGCTTGGGAACTGGAGGGGTCACAGGGGGAATATGGCTGTAAGCAGCTGACATCAGCTGGTACATCCTAGGCAGAGGAGGAAGACTAGGCTCACTAGAATAAGCAGCATTAACAGCTTGACAAAATTCATGCTGGTACATAGTCAGGAGGTTGTGCATGCCCAGAAGTGAGCATGCTCCTCATGAAGACAGCAGTTGCAAAGCTTACAATGCTGCAGTGGTGGTGGTGGCAGGAGTTATGGCAGATCCCTTGCAAAAAAACTATGCTGTACCAATGTTCTTTATCTCCTCACTGGCCTGGACCTGGATCAGGTAGACCCCCAGGGAGGCAAAGGTGAGTACAATTGACCTGGTGAATGAGAAGAGTAGCTGGTGGCAACTGAAGGGTGAAAAAAATAAACTGCTGTGAAATTGAATAACACTACTTCTCCAGCCAAAAATGAATTCACAGCACAACCCCAATAAAACAAAAATTTAATACATAACACAACCAATGGGAAATATCACATATTAAAAATGTTACCAGATATATACAAGAAAGCAAGCTTACACAAAAATATGCAAACTGCTCCTTATAAGTTACTGCAGTGATATTTGTATCAGAATCAGAACTGGAAACAAGGGAAATTTTGCAATAACAGAACAAAAAGTAAAACATGACTGTGATCCTATTCCTAGATGTTATTAAATTAATTCAGTATATGGGGAAATATAATATCAGGTTTATACCAACAAAACCCGGAAAATCCAGAAAAGCAACCTGCTACAGATGATCAAAAAGAAGATATATCCAGGAAAAAAAAGAAATTAAACTTCACAACACAGAAACAGCAATCTATGAAGGCAGTAGTAACAACTATTATAAACTATGGAAATGTATACAACTATACCATCCAAAACCAGTTTATAGGTTCAAAGATAGCTATGAAACTTTGAGTCCAGGAGACCATCAAGGAGCCTAGCTCAAATTCCCAATTTTGGTTAAGTGATTTGTTCAAGGCCACACAGTAGGCAAATGAAAGCAGAGGTAAAATCAATAAGAAAAAATAAATAAAAATATATTAATCTATAACTTCAAAATATATGCATAAAATAAAAACATGTTAAAAATCCAACATTTCATTACAGGTACTATAATATGAAGAACACTATTTAACAAAAGAAGATACAAGAAGTCAGAAACAGAAGCAGGAAATAAATAAAACAAAAGAACAAATAAAAAGACTACAAGTAAACAAAAAATTGTTTTTCCTCTTTACTTTCTTTCTTTACTATACATCAGTCAACAAAAAACAATAATGCTCACAACTATAAACTAAATACATAGCGCCATGGATTATTGTTGAAATATAGACCATATGAACTTGTTAGGCTTAATGTTGAATTAAACTGGTAAGTGTTCCTCTAACTGATCAGAAAGGAGACAAAGCATTCTGCATCGATAATCATAATGTATGATCTATTCTGTCCTTGTCACTCTTGAACGAGGAGGTGGCAGGGGATTTTATTAATCTGATATCAGAAATTGAAAGTTACATTTTAACACAGATGAGTTATACATGCTCTGAGAGGTTTAATTAGTATATGAAGGGTAGACAATGGATTGTTTTGTATGGATATCATATTTAAATCATGCTGATTTGTAGTAGGTTACCTAGTTGCAGGTCTCAGGGGTGACTGGGGATGAGATTATTATGGGGAAGCATCAAGTAAGCTATTTTCCAGAAGGCTTGTTTAGTGCTTTTTGGTATAAAAGCTACTAAGCTTTGATGATACATTTAACATGATATTTATCAATGCTACCCTACTGGTGGACAAAATTGTACTCTAGAGCTTCAGTTGCCTGTGGTTCAATCCACCGACGAGCAGAGTTCCTCCACAGGATATCACAGTCAGTGAGTTGTACCTGCAGTGTTGCCCCTTTGGGGGGAATTTCTCCCTTCTTTGAGTTGGTGTACACCATGGAGTTGGTATATATACATTTAGGGGTGGCGCAGGGGGGGGGGGGGAATTGCCGCCTGCAAACTACTTAAATATATATTTTTTGGCCATTTGTTTGATGAATGCGGTTTAGGGATTCTGATCCTTGGTGCATTCACTTTCTTCCACTCATAGTCAAAGTATTTATTGAAGTTAAGCTTGTGCATTCATAATAAAACTACACTGCATCTTAATAAAACATTTCCTTGCAGTTGCAATCTGAAATGCATACATTCAGTTTAAAAATATACTTGGGTTTTTTGAAAATACAGATCTAACATTTCTCTCTCTCTTTTTTGCCCATATGATTCCTACCCCAAACCAGTGGTTGTACTACCTGCACCCAGTCAGCTTATGCGTTTCTCATATGAAAGTGAAACCCAGAATAAACCCCTGATCAGACAAGAGTCCTGTGGTCCATTCATTCCTGGCCTGGGATAGAGCCCAATCAGCTATTTATTTCCAGTGGAGGTGAGGTATTGATCCACTGTAGGTACTATGAGGGTTCCCCCTCACTTCCTTGGCACAACCCAATCCACACATATGCTGAGGCCCTAGTGAACACTGTTGTCTGGTGGAGGACTCCTCACATTCCCAAAGATGAACTCCTTGTCTGTGCTATTTATATATTTCCTTTGAGGTCAGTGTGGTAGCAGTCAGAACACTTCCACATTCCAGAATGGGTGTGATGACAATGGTTACTGTGTATGAATTTAATTCTTGATTTGACTGTAAATAATATTTGTAAAATACCCGCTGCCATAGTCCTTCCATTGCCTGGCTCTGCTAATCTAATTTAGGTCATCTGGGTAGTAGTCAAAGCTTCACCCATCTACACCATGGTGCGGAAGCTGTAGCTGTCATTCTCGTTTGTTTAAGCTGGAGCTGTCATCACAAGTAGGTAATCATCAGATGTGCAGTACAAAATAATGTATATAAATTAACAAGTATTATACCATGATCCCCCCAAAACGTGCACGCTGATTGGCCAGCGTGCCCGTTGTAAATCGAGTTATACTAATGGAAAAAGGTCCGTCGCCGGACTTTTTCCATTAGTATAACTCTTTAAACACTGTCCGCTATGTTAAATGGGTTTAACATAGCGAGACTTTAAAAGCAACGCGGAGATCTCCGTTGCTTATTTTAAAGCTGTCTCATATGTTAAACCCATTTAACTCGCAATGTTAAAAAAAGCAAGATCTCCGTTGCTTTTTATGTTAAATGAGTTTAACATAGCGAGACAGTTTTAAAATAAGCAGCGGAGATGTCCGTTGCTTATTTTAAAACTGTCTCGCTATGTTAAACTCATTTAACATAGCGAGACATAAAAGCAACGGAGATCTTGCTTTCTCCGTTGCTACAACTCTGATGTACTGCGCAGCGCAGTACATCAGAAACCGCGGATGCCAAGACATCTGCGGAAGGGCAGTAAACAGGCATTATACTATGCCATTATTTAAGAAAAGTAATAGTTTCTTTTCTTAAATAATGTCATGGTATAATAGCAATAACCCACTTCTGGGTGTGGGTAATGCTAAATTTACCCACGGTTGGCTTTGTTTGGTCCTCGGGCTCGCCTCGGGACCAAACCACGCCAACCGTGGGTAATACACCGCGGGTTATTGCTATAGTAACACACCATGAATAAAAATGAAAGAGCACAGTATCCCAATGCAAGACTATATAAGGTGATGTCAATTACTTTCTTTCATAATTCTACTATTTTTTTTTTATTCTAAACTTCTGTAGCCATAGGAAAAACTCTGAAGATTCTGAAGTATTTCAGTTTTACTCAGTATATTTACTCAAAAAGAAAGGTGAGAAAGATGCCGAGCCAAATAAACATGCATGTATCATTGATATAGTATTCTATGTAACCCTATTTCAGCTCAAACATGTCCTCTGATATATCAGTCTATCTTTTATTTGGAGTAAGTTGGATAAAGTCCAGAGAGTACAGGAGCAAAGCAACTTACCTTATCATTTTTTTTTTAATTTAATAACACATGGTACTCATTAAATAAGAGAAAAAAATTAAAAAAAAAGGAAGAGCTAGAAAATAAATCATTTTACTTGATTTGTCTGTTGTGATTAACCCAGCAAAGTTCTGTGTAATTTTCATTTCATTAGATGGCAACATAAAGTGCAAACTGGCATTCTTTCTCTATCCCCTTACTGAATCAAAGCAATAGAACATGCTTGTTTTGAGTTAACATTGTGTAAATAAAAGAGTTATTTGTACAACAGAAAGAATGAAAAACATTTGGGAAGTTTAACTGCAATATAGATTGAATTACATACCAAGGCATTCTTGCTACAGGGCTTTATGTTAAAAAGAATTACACAAAAATCATTCTTGATAAGTCAGTATTTGCATGTGGCTGTTTGTGGGGGTGCATAGTCTCCTGATAAAGTCAGTGCTTACCAGTAACAGTTGTTCATCCATCTCAGGCAGTATTTGATAATACTGCTTATAGCAAATATGTTTTCTAATGGATTTGTTAAATAATGTATCTTCACAATTTCTAGACAGCAATACCATGAGAATTCTGAATTTCTGTAATTGCTAATTACATTATTTGCTTATGCATACTTTTTAAAGCATATGATTTCATTTCTTTGTATTTGACAGTAAATAGTATGCATCAATTTAATTCTTGGTTTGACTGCAAATAATATTTGTAAATGCTTTATTAGTTTTTGAATGCTTTGTTTATGTTATCTGTCTAATGGAGCTATAATTTATCTTGCCTCATTGGTGCTAGCTGTAAATGAAAAGGTTCTTCAGAACAGTTCACTTACCTGGCTAATAAATGTAAAATAAATAAATAACTAGTTTCTAGATAACATAGCAATGTTCCTGTGAAAAAGATGCTACCTTATATTTTACATTGCATAAAATAATCATAAATTATTCTGAAGCATATACATAGATATCTCTCATAGTGGAAATAAATAAATAAATAACTGCTTGTTTGTATTTATATAATCTTTATGAAATAATTTATGCTTTTGAAGTACAGAAACAAAGACAACAACTAAGGTTATTGCGATATTTTAAAAACTCTGATTCATTTCTAAATGATATATCATCAATTAACTTCTATATTTCGTCAATTGGTTTAGAAAAGCCTGTAAGGGCATAATGTAAAAAATTGCTTTAAACATGATTCTCCCTAATCAAAGTGTTAGAACATGCTGAAATATAGGGGGCTGCCTTTATTTCAAGGATAACCATTTTATGATTTCTTTGAAATTCTGTTTTAAACAAATTACTTCAGGAAAGGATGTGACATCTCACACCTCAACAGATGTGAGAACATCTATAAAGGCTGTAATGACATTCTTCTTGACATAATGCCCAAAAGTGTCAAAACTGATTCTTTATGAACAAGAAGTGGCACTGTAAAGATAACCATGGTAACAAACTGCAAATGAAAAAAATAGGACATTTATAGGATTAGAGATTAATGTACATTGCAGCCTCTCTGTAAAATGTGTTCTCCAACAGTTATATACTGTTTTTTTTACACTATAGTCCCATAAATGTTAAATGTTAAACTTATGAAAAAAAGCAGGTAGTCAGAACCTATATATGATAGCCTAAAATATGGTGGGGAATCTCTTTTCCACACTGGGAAGATAAGACCTACAGCTATAATATTTAATAATTTTAATTTTTTTTGCTGATTAACGAACAACATTTTCCTAGAGAGCAGACACATTTGCAGAAGTACTTCTATGAATAGACGTAACTAAATTGCCTAGTCCGTGAATTTATTTAGATTACGTTACATATATTTTAGACAGTTTTATTTGATTTATCATTTTATTTACACTTTGTTGATCAGGTTAGTCCCACTAGGCCAATGTCCTCTTTTCCTTGGAGACTTGAAGTAGTATTCATATTGACTAGGAGAAATTTGGCCAGGGCACCGAGGAACATCTCCTACTCTTTTCATATGGTGACTCTATTCACTGTTACACTTCCTGACTTCTGGTCTGGGAGTGAAGGTGGCTCAGAGAAGCAGGAAGCAGAAAATCAAACATGTAGGAGAAAGGACATGTTTTCCAGGTATTGGAGATGAGTGAAACTGTTAATTGAACAGCAGAATGGTCAGAAATGTTAAATAATGAATTGGAATTTGAGCAGAGTGGAGTGAATGGAGAAGGGAGAAAAGAAAGACAAGGAGAGTTGGTTAAAAGAACAAAACAAGGAGTTGAAGTAGGTATGGATTTGGAAGAGTTATTTCAGCAAACTCTGTTTGCAACAGATGCCACAACACCTGGGTTTATTGTTACAACCCTCCAGTTGGGGAGGGGGGGGGTTGTGGGATATTTGAAACAACTAATTGAGCAGAGTGAACTGGAAAGTGAAAAGGCAGTGTCGTGGGCTAAAGTAACAGACAGAATACAAGAAGAAGAAGTTTAAGAAATAAGGAAGGAAGAAAGAAATTGCATGCACAAATGATAAAAGATGGTGAACGAACAGAATAGAAGAAAACATAAGTAAGAAGAAAGTGAGTGAGAATAAATAGCAGGAGAGAAAAGGAACTGGAAAGGTAAGAAGTATGGGACAGCATAATTTCACCACTGAGTATTGAAGCCAGAGAGATAAGAGCATTTATTTCTATTAACCTTTTTGTGACTTTTTTTGATAAACTGCAGTATATGGAAAAATTCTAAGAACAATATGAGAAAATAAATAATAAAAATCCTTGGAACTTATATGTCATGCAAGCATTTAATAGAGAAGCTAAAATAAGCATATTCATACAAGTTTATACTGAAGTTGAAACAGACAATATAAAAGACTATTTAAAAACTGTGAGTAGAGATGTAATAGACATTACAAGGATTCATGACAATAGAGATTTATGGACTGGGGGGTGGGGATGTAGTTTTGTAGTGAAAATACAAAATGGTAAAATAATACATTTTCCTAGTATAATTAATGTGGAAGGGAATAAAGGATTGGTTAAATACTGGGGTCAACCAAAGACAACTTTATTTGTGGTAAAAATGACCATTTAATTAATAATTGTGATAAAAATAAATGTTTCATTTTTGGCAAAATTGGTCATGAAGCAAAAAAAATGTGAGCAGTATATAATATGTGAAAAAATAAGACATTCTTGGATAGACTGTAATTTTAAAGAGAATCATACACAGGAAACAAAGGTAGACCAGGAAAGAGAGATTGTCTTAGTAGATAACATAGAAGAGACACAAAAAAATAATAATGAGGAAGATATAAGAATGGAAATAAAAGAATATATGATGGGAAAAAGAAGATAAAAAAGGAGAGTTAGAAGAAGACTTAAGTAATTCAAGTGATGAAGGGGAAGATACGTGGATAAAGATTAAAAGTAAAATAAATTCTATTGGAAAAAGAGTGAAAGAATAAAAGCACAAATTTAAAATCAGAGATAGGAGGAAACAAAAAGATAAAGGATAAATGCAATAGAAACATTTCCACAAAGTAAGAATCCTAGTCATAAATGTGAATAGTATAAAGAATGTTCAGCAAAGGTTAGGAGTGTTAGAATGGTGTAGATTGTTAGATAGGATATCATAATATTAAAAGACATAAGAATAATAATAGAAGAAGAAAGAATACAAGTAAATGGGTTATGGGAAGGCAAGGTTATGTGGAATATAGGAGAAGAAAAGTACTCAGGCATAGTAATTTTATGTTAAGAATATATAGAAATTCTGAATTACATGTTAGTAGTATTAGGAAGAATATTAATATTAGACATACGATGAAAGAATCAAATATATAGGATAATTACACTTTATGCATACTGAAAAAAATTATGTTTAGGAAAATACTTGATTATGTTAGTGTGAATATGCAAGTAATAGTAGTGGGACACTTTAATTGTGATTTAAGGCATAGGAGAAAAGAAGTGGTAGATGTAAAGTTCATTTCACAGATGTTTAAAAACGGTAAATGTACTTATAGAAAAACAAACACTGGACATATAAAAGGAGCAATTTGAGAACTGAAACTGATTATCATATCAGAGAGTCGAAGGATATTACATCTCGGAGTTAAAATTATATGTTTTCACACCATATAGCAATTTGGCTAGAGATTCAAGAAAAAAATGGGCTATATAAAATAGAAGTATAAAAAGAAATAACGAATCAGATTTAAATGAGTATGTAAAGGAAATAATACATCAACTATGGTAGTAGTTAAAGAAAAGATAAGAGTAATATGAGAGAAATAACAAATCAGATTTAAATGAGTATGTAAAGGAAATAATACATCAACTATGGTAGTAGTTAAAGAAAAGATAAGAGTAATATGAGAGTTAATAAACAATGAATGAAATACAGTTAATACACAAAAAGAAATAATGCAGACAGTAAAAAGACATATTTTGAAAACTTTTTCCATATGTGAAACTATAAGGAAGCATAAAGGGAACTTAAAAAAACTAACTAAAGAAGATAATAAGAAAATGGAAGAATAAATTACAATGACAGAGTTAAAAATGTGTTGAAAACAGTAAATGTAGAAGCAGATACAGATTTAAATGGACTTGAATATCTTTGATATGAAGATTTGCAAGAATAGCAAAAAGAATATTTTTAGACATATTTAATGGTTTGAAAAAGGGGTAAATGATGAAAAATATGTATGGGTGTGATGAAATTTATATGGGAAAAGGGAGAAAGAACAGACATAAATACTAGTGTCAAGCAATGTTGATTATAAGATTTTTATGATGATTGTAGAAAGAAGAATAGTAAGTCTAGCATGTTACTGAATGAAACAATTTTTGGAATAAAAGAAAAAGAATGTCAAGAACTTTTAATGATAATAAGATAATTGGTTGATGATGTAATCAATAGGAAAACAGAATTGAAAATATTAGTAGAGGATGTAAAAAAGCATTTGATAAGATACAGCATGAAACATTATGCTAAATTCTGAAATAATACAATATAAGTAACACGATAATTAACATTTTGAAATCAGTATATAATAAAAATAAAGTAAAATTAGTGGCTCATGGCTGGTTAAGTGAGACAATAGAAATAAAAATTGGTATTAAATAAGGATGTCCAGCAAGTCATATTCTATTTGTGTTAATTATGAATGTGATCATTAACAAGATAAATGTTGTACTGGGGGAAGCTAAATATTGCACATCAGAGGGAATTCAGATTCCAGTAATGTTTTTATGTAGATGATCTAGTAGTAGATATGAAAAACAAAGAATGGATGAGTATAGCTATAAAGCACTTGATAAATAATTAGGAGTATTGGGTTTAATCATCAATGAGGAAAATAATAAAGGACTGGAATTCTTAGGAAAAAAGAAGGTATTCAGTTTAACAAAGAAGAAATAGAAATTTTAGGAAAAAAAATTGGTAATGAGCAACAGAAAGTGACACAATGGAAGGACATGATACATAAGATAAGGAATATATCTATATTTTGAAGAAGAATTAAACTTATGTATAAGAAAAAAGCATGTTTAATTAATTCAGCAATATTATATAAGATGGCATTTCTAGCTAGTGTATTTATGATACCATTGGAATATGAAAAATAATTATTGAATATGTTATTTACATTTATATGTGGAGTTAGATTAAACTATATTAAAATAAGAATCATTTATGTTACAAAAAAGAAGGAGGTTTGAGTTTAATAAATTCAATTCTATATATAGCTTCACTGAATTTATATAAAGTATTAGGAATAAAGGAAAATGGAAATTTATTAATAAAGATAGAAAAAAATATAAAGCAATATGGGAAAAGCTTAAATGTTTTAAAAGAAGCAAAGGAATTATTTGCAGAGAAATGAAAATATATCAAGAGAAAATATTATTATGGAAGACTGGTTTAAGCAATATAGAAATGAATAAGAAAGAATATTATGAAAATATAATGGAAACATTCTATTATATTTACCCCTGGAAGCACTTGGGAGAAAAAAAAAGTAAAAGCTGTAAAAGCAAGAAATGTAAGATTTGAAAAATATGTGGAATGTAAAGATTTTTGTGGAGGTTGTCCATAAATAAGCTTCCAGTGAAGGCAAATATGCAATATAAAAAAATAAAAGATGTAGTCTGCATATATTGTGGAGAATTAGAGACTGATAAACTTTTTTTATGAAATGTAAAAGAGTAAATCAATTGTCAGAAGAGATATTTGGCAAAGAATGTTTAAAAGGATTGAAAAGCATTAAATGTATAAATATGGACATGATAGAATATGGATACTATGAAAATATGAAATAAAATGATGTAAAGAGATTAGATGAAAAATTGTTTTGTATAATGCGGATTGTCTGGAATGAAAGAATGAATGAGATAAAATTTAATGGGAAATGGGTACTGTCAGAAATTTTGAAGAAAATAAGATTTTGGTTGTGGAAAAAAAGAGTGGTGGGAATTAAACTTGCAAAAATGGAAATGTGTAAGTCAATTGTAAATGATTGTAAATGAGCTGTAAAATTTGTATATAGAATGTATATATATTGTATATTGTGAATTTTAATAAAGGACCCCTTCTCTTTTCAATAAGCACTGTGAGATCTTTTACATTCAGCTGAGCTACCACCAACTCAGGCAGATGGGGCCTTGAATTATCTTATCCGAACGATGGCAAATCCAGGAGGGTAGTACCTCACCTATGCTGCACCACAGAGATGGTAATAGAAAATGAATCCAAATACAGGGGCTGAGAATAGAATCCACAGGTTTCTACACCAAAGGAAAGTTTAATCATTTCTGACTGTATTGCTAAAGTTATAAATGCTACATTTTGACTTTAATGTAGTTTTACTTTAGTACACATTGATTTTTATCATTATAGGCTAAATGCAATAAATTATACATATGTTACAGAAATATCATTCTTAGTTAATGCCAGATCAAGAGTTTATAATATATCATCTTGAAATGTGTCTGGGTAAAAACATTAATGTGACATGGAATGTGTGAATATTATGTTCTGTTTACTGCACATGTGCATGGTGGTTCAGGCACATGCAAACAAACAGAAGACAATCTGGTGAAGATTTGGGACAGACATAAAAAAGACAATTGGAAACAAGGATGTACAGCAAAGAGGTTGATGATTTGTATAAGAGAAGACCTGTGACAGTCAGGCATGAGTGTTGAAAAAGGCAGGAGACTGGCACTGAATAGAGATACGACACCCTGACCCATGTATAAAATGGGAAATATGGGGTTGCTACTGTTGCTGATGATGATGATTTACAGCAGACTGGCCCTGAAGAATACTAAAACATATTTTATACACCATGGTGATAGGAGTACGTTTTTACCTCCTGAAGACTTGAAACCAACAGTTGTTACAATTTCCTACTGATCACAATTTGTACTTTGATAATTGTGGTAAAAATTTCAGTGTCAGAGGGTGATTCCTTTCCATATTTAACTAGGCATGGCAGTATAAAGGAATCAAAGCAGCATAAAGTTAATGCAAAATAATTTCTTACTTCAAGGGATTTCAGCATCACTGGATACTGTAATCTGTAAAACAGAAGCAAATTCTAAGTAAGACATTCAGAAGCAAATTTTAAGTAAGACATTGGTACTTATGTATAATAAGACCATTAGTTGATTGTGCTCCAAATACTTAAAGTAAACTTGTTTTAATTCTGAAGAAGCCTTTATCAAAAGGTAAAAGCACTTATCTGGCAGTTTTTTACTCTCAATAATTAATGCTTATTGTTTTTACTGTAAATTGTTTATGTATTTTATAGCAATGAAAAAATTAATACTATTTAGTTACTACTAAATAAAGCAAAACATATATTTAAAAGAAAATTTCACCTCAATGTCTCTAATCATATAAATTCCAATATCTCTATAAATATCTTATTAGAAATGTCTCAGGTCTCATTTATCACATACTAATCTATATAACAAATACTATGACTATTGAGTTTTTCCTTACATATTTTCTCCAACACATGTTACCATTTTTCATTGCACTCTACTAGGAAGCATATGTTCTACGTTTTGCTCATTACAACATTTTTTTCACTTTTATGTTTTGTAGTGCAACATGATACTTTGTGATGTAAAACATTTGTGCATGATATTTTGTAATATAACATGATATTTTGTGATTTTTAAATATCTGTACTTGATTTTTAAAAGATTGTGATTGTGGTGCTTTTCTTCCTGGGTCTCTGCTGAAAATGGATACTTTTTGGCCCAGTCAGACTTTCCCAGTAAACAAATGTCAAATAAATAAAAATAAAACAACTCCATGGATTACTTTGCCAGATTGTAGTGGTGCCTGGATTTGCTTAGAAATCTGGTATTTAACCATTCTCTGATTTAGTTCCTTGGTTGAATTACTTGTGCTAGAGGCAAAAATTTTAATTCCTTCAGGCACTGGAACATAATTCTTGGATAATAAAACTAGTTTGTTATTATTTTCTTCCTAATTTCAGTTGAAATATACATGGAGGATAAAATCAGATTCAGCATATGTGTATTTCACATTTCAAGCAAGCACATTCTATAACTCTGGACTAACATTTATCTGTAGCTATTCAAGCAAGAGGATATACCAACCTGCTTGATTAAGCTGTCATAGGTTACCTTGCAGCATGGTACTCAACTTCTCAGCACTGGAATCAGAGACAAAACCAAAACTATTCAGGGACAAAGGACTCAAATCAGGCACACTTTTTAATATTAGTATCAGTGGTGGACAAAGTTGACAAAGAAAGAGTACATGAGTTAACATGCATTTCCTGAAGAAAAAGTAGTTTAGAACTGCAATGCATGTTATCATTTTGGCTTAAATTCTATCCCCTTTTCTCAAGGTGTTACTAATTTTAAGAGGATAAGATCAACATTATATACCCAATTTAGGAATATCCCCAGAAAATCAATGACAGTAACAAGGCATGTTCTACAGGTTAATCAATTAAACCAAAAGTTCAGATAGTTCACTATAGGGTATATACTAGTTAAAATTAAAACTAGTGGGAATCAGTGGTGGCTTGAATATCATATCACTAAAATCTACCATTTAACTCAAGGAAAGCAGTGAAAACTATGTAACTACAGCAGGCTCACTTACACAGAAGCAAAGTGCATGTGTCTTGATGATAGTGACAGTTTCTTGAACAATATCAGGCTGCAAGAGAGGTTAATTAGGAGGGAAAGGATGCGTCATTTGACTGACCTCTTTTCTTGAGATGCGAGGTGAGATATTATATGTATGACACCTTACAGTGTTCAGAATGCCTGCAGGATGGGAGCTTCTATCATATTTGAAGGATTTAGGCTTACATGCTAATATATACTACTCACTGCCTTTCATTGAATCTTCATTCATCTCAAAATATTCATAGAGCAATTCAGTTATTTCTTATTGAGTTATAGCATGGAATAAAGGGGACTTGCCTCCCCTCATATTCATCTTAGTGCCTATATGTCAGTTTCACTGGGTTGGGTTAAAAAAAATGTTTGTAGTATAACTTAAAATACCCCAGTTAAGAGCCACATGCCATGTCTTAAACAATCCAAGTAGGTTTAGCAACTACTGACTTCAACAGCAGATACAACACAGCTAGAATACTTCAGTCATTAAATATTAACCAATCAGATGTGAAATCAAACAACCATTGTGGTATCTGCTTTTACTTAGCTTCTGTATGCAGAAGGTAGAACTCAATACCTTTTGAAGTTATATCTCAACAAAGCCACAAAATTTTCACCCAGAAACTAAAAACACACTTAGCTATTCAGCAGAACTTTCCCTGTGATGTAACCTGATGATCATACTGTACAACTCTTCTTAACTATGTAATAACCTAAACTAACAAAATGTAGAATTAAGGCTCTGTTTTTGTGCTTTATATCATAACCAATATTTTCATGTCTCTTCTCCTTTAATCTTCCACTCTTCTTAATTATTATCATTCTTAACTCCCCCTTACTGCTATAACCCTTTTTGCTCTCTCTCTCTCTTCACTCTGTCCCTAGTTTTTCTCTTTTTTTGAATATGGTAGTTTACACATCTAAAACATAGACCAAATGCCTTAGCTTATTTCTTATTTCTGTTATCTGAATATAGATGGTTGAACAATTAAATCTTAGATTAAGAAATGTAACCTTTGGAACTTTATAATTACTTATATTTTTCATTGTACTCTCCCATAAAATTGTATTATTAATTATCCTTAGTATATTATTTAATCTGTACACATATTAATTAATGTTAATTAACTTCTGCATTTGGAGCTTTTCTTCTTCTTCCACACATAACATACGGATCAAATACCCTTTGTCAGCAGATAGGTTTTGCCTTACGGCCATAAATGGGAAAAGGAACTTGTCACCCTTCTGGGCTTGAGTATTTAACCCTAGTTGAAGGGAAAGTGCTCTTGTCATTCTGGCAAAGTGGCTTTAGTCCTGGTTCCTTTCAGGTCCCATGAACTCCATTTAGTGAGCCCCTCGTCCACTGACCAAAATAAGTGCTCCTGTGATGCACTGCTTATAGACAGCAACCATATTCAGAATGAAAAACGTGTTTCCTTTGGGTCAACAGAGTCAAAAAAAAGAAGAAAGAAGAGATAGTTATATGATTATATTTATTTAAAAAAAGTAAAGTCAGGTTCAATTAATGTTTAGTCTTTTTGTATATCCCATTTTAGAGACGTATGTGCTAGTTTTCCTGCTTGGGTTAGCCTGTTTGTGGTGAGTTCAAGTAAGGGGTTAGTAATCTCCTTTAGGTGATAGTTGTGTTAGAAGAGAAGTTTCTTGATGTTGAATTTGAAATCCCATCCTTGTTGATGATTGGTGGTCTTTATTTGGTAGCTTTGAAATACAACAATTTCAGTGCACTGTCATGAGGTAGTTTTAGATTTATATATATACAAAAAAAGGCAATAAATGACTATTAGGTGAACCAAGTAGCTTTATCTGGGATCTGTCTATATAGTGTACTCAGTGGTGTATACTGGTGAAATTCAGGGCTCCCGATTAAGTCAGCACCTTGCCTCATAACTGTTCAGATCTTTGCAGGTTGTACAAAAGTTTCTTCATTATTTGGTCTGTTCTTGATAAAATTCATGGTTTGCTATTAAATCATTGCTGCAGATATCAGGTCATAACATACACTTTAGTTTCAAGCATTCGTGTGTTTCAGAAGTGCATACTGAAGGGAAACCTATGATTCCAGCAATGTTGTAAAGTAATTAGAACAATATTCAAAATTGGACACTGACACTGGAGGTAGAATGTTGAATTTACTATATCAAGGTGACATTTATACTAGTGTTTCTAGGAATTAAGTAAACATTTCATACCTAAAGACTGACATGGCTCTATATGATTTTTTAATGCAGGCAGCTATCAATAATACAAGTTTCTTGTAAATTCACACTCCAGGATTCCTAACATGTTTGGAATACCCAAAGTCCATTAATATGTAAGTAACCCCCCTTGAGGTTAATTGTTTCTGCAGCAGCTTCGACTTATCCTTTAGCGGTATATATTGACCATAAGTTGAAACCATTTTACGACCTAAACACACAAATATTAAAAGATTCCTGGGATTTTCTTAATAGATTAAATAGGGTTCCTTATTTAGACAATGCTTTGCTTGTTACTATTGACATGACAGGCCTTTTTACTGTGATTCCACATGGAACTGGTTTAGAATGTTTTAATGGGGTTATACAAGAGTGTAAGTTACTGACTAGCATTGATTGTAGTATTTTATTGGAGATGATAGAATTAGTACTAAAATATAATTATGTGTATTTTGAAGGAGAGATATTTCAACAAAAGGCAAGTGTAGACATGGGTGCATCGTGTGCACCTATTTTTTCATACTTGGCACTCTATGAATAGGAGAGAATTATGTTATTAATTCTCCTTATTACAGACACTGTAATTTATATACTAAGTTTCTGGATGATATATGTATCATTTGGACAAGTACTAAAGAGATGTTGATAGAATTTATTAACTACCTTTCTTCCACAATTGAATTTCTTAAATTCACCTACTGTATTACAGAGGACAATTTTAATTATTTAGATGTACACATATATAAGAATGCTGAATTAAAAAAATGTATAAAAAATTTACTGAAAGCCGACATATTGTAATTATTTCCTTCATATTAGTAGTGAACATCCTTTAGTACAGAAAAAAAGTATAGTGAAGGGGGCCAGTTGGTAAGAGCAGCCCGTATGTGTTCTTTAAAGATAGATTTTTTTGGATGAGTGTGAACATTTAAGGATGATGTTCATCCAGAGAAGTTACCCTGATACATTTCTTATGGATATTATTAAGGAAGTAACTCTGGGAGAGGGTAGTAGGTATACCCCCATACTCAACAGCGACTCAGGTGAAACACAATATATTGAAGTAAGTCAGGGTCTGTCTAATGATGAAAGTTTTTGTAACACTGTTTGGAATATAATAAGGAATTTTACATTATTAAAAATATTATTTTAAAATATTGGAAGTTATTTAGCCACCTACCTGGGACGTTAGATATTTAAAAAAAAATTCCTAAGTTTGTTTACAAGAAGAGTGTTTGTTTAAAAGATATGTATGAACGTAATGCATGTAGTTCTCTGCTCAACAATCAAAATAAAACTGGTACATTTAAATGTGGCTGCTGTAAACATTGCACTTATATCAGTAATGCTGACTTTATTTATTTGGAAAGCTGTGGTAAAGAGTTGAGGTCCCAGTCATATTCTAACTGTAACTCTGTTGGTTTAGTGTACGTTTGCACTTGTAGGTGTGGTGCCTTCTATATAGGAAAAACTGAGAGGGCACTAAAAAAGCATATATATGAACATGTTTATGATATAACACATAATGTAGAAACTAATGTTTTGGCTAAAGATGCAAAAAGTTGTGATACTGTTCATTTAATTTTTTTTTTGTTTTAGAACAAGTGCAAAAAATCCAAGAGGAGGAAACTGGGAGAACCTCTTGGAGTATAGAGAGCTGCTTTGGCTATTAACTTTACAGGCCAACAGATATCCAGGCTTAAATGAAGTCATTTCTGTTATTCCAGTTTTAAGGCTGAGAGCAGCAAAATTATAGTATGTGCATTCTTATACATTATCATTAGCGGGCCGGAGTTCCGCTGTGGCGACCCCTAACTGGGAAAATGTTTTTAGGATATTGGTTTTACAAAAATGTTTATTTTTCAAGTTATTTATGCACTTACATTTTCTTATTTCATGTTTATATTTAACATGTTGGTTTTAATAGTACTCTATCTATAAATAAACCTTGATTGTTTTCTTGAAAAGGCTTTTTTATTGGTGGATTTTAAATGATCATTTAATTTGAGAATATATATTCCACTAGAAGTTTTATCTGTTTAGTTCTGATGAAGCTCAAAGCATTTGAATGAAAGTGCTAAGCTGTTGTGTTTTACTTGCTGTGATTTATTAAAGAATTTAGGATTACACCTATGGACTACTTATTTCGGTTCAGTTCTCAGCTAGAGCGTCTTCTGCATAGAGACATGTGTGAATGGGCGTACCTTCGTTTAAGGTTGTGCATCAGGGCTGGTAACTCTGCGCGTAAAAATCAACTACCAATCATTAGCGGACCGGAGTTCCGCTGTGGCGACCCCTAACTGGGAAAAGCCGAAAGACACAAAAAAACAAACTACTTATTTCTTCTACTGGTGTTCCAAAGGCAGTGTTTTGTGTTTTATTGGTACTTGGTTCTGCTTTTGTGCTGCTTTTTGCTTTTATAGGCATAAAGATATACAAAACAGTTTCCTTGGCTGAACAATAGCTGTACAAATCAATTCCCATTTAACAATAGTATGATAGGATTCAGACTCCCGTAATGAAAGCCAGGGCTTCCAGGTGCATAAACCAGATATTGGCAATTGCTATATAACACCAAGAAAGAAAATCCAAAGAGAGGTAAAGAAAAGAACTGGCTGCCATAAATGTAATCCACAATCTTTTTCAGGTTGATAATAAATGTTCTCTTTTGGTTTAAGGTGGGATCCTCCAAGCCCTAACAAATACATCAACAATAAATAAACTGGCATAGTATAGCCGGCAAGGGTAAGAATAAAGAACTTTAACAAATACGTTTTCTTTTTTTAATTAAAAGACCTTTGGCAATATGATCACTTCTCCCTCATTTTCTTTTTCTCAAAAAGCAGGATTTTCATTGTAAAATACTAGCATGAGGTCTCCCAAACATAATATCCAACATAGAACTAGAGTCAGAAGAAACAGATATTTTCAAATGAAAAAGAACACCATAAACAAAACCTCTTAATAAATTCTTAGATATTCCAAGGTGAATGAGACATATGACCAATTGAGCCTTGCCAGTACCCTCACTTAGGCCAAACATTCTTTCTGTAGGAGGGTCATAAAAGTCTGTTCTGGAGTAAATTTATGGATACCTATTCAGTCATCTAGCTTTTTGTAAAAAGAAGATAGTGAGCCTCACTGCTTAGCATACAGGGGGTGTTTATTATGGGGCTTTGTAAGGTGCTGAGTTACAATTTTTTTCCATCTCCATATTTTATTTATCTTTTGGTGAAGATTTAGATCCCCAGTTCTAGCATTGGTGGAAATAGTGGACTTGCAGAGATACAGAATGACTGGGACAACTGGGTTTTTAATGGCACAGTAAGACAGAGATTGCCACTCAAAATTTATAAATACAGTCAGTAAAGGGATAGAACTTCCAGCCACTTATGGATTTTAGGCCTGTGATCTTTTTGGTTAGAAATCTTTCTAACTCTTTAATATGCTTAATAAAATACATTGCAAAGGGGCCGTCGTACTTGATAACTGCCTGATCAATGCCGAGTATAAGAGTGTGATTATCTCTTTAGACCTTGATGATATTCTTTTGGCAATTATTTGGATTAAATAAGAGGATTTCTTAATAACCATTGTCACATGATGGTCAAAAGACAGGGAGTAATATAGCCAGGTACTTAGATCCCCTAACTACATTTTCATTTTGCAGTGGTGTGTTGTCTATACAGCATGATGAGGTTAGCGATTATCTACCAAAAGTGATGACACAACAGTTTTTAGCATTTAGTTTGACCCCATTTTAGTACATCAAGAGTTCAATAGGGATAGTTTACTCTGGAGGCTTTGGGTGTCATAGCATGACTTAATAACATAGTTTACAGTTATCTCCAAACTTTATTAACCAGATGTTGTGGTTCTCCATTTGAAGAGGTGAAAAGTAAATACCAAATAAGAGCTGACCCAACACCATGTTGTGAGGAACACAACTAGTCACTTTCATACTTTCAGATGATTCACCTGCAACTTGTGCTGTGTGTGCTTTGTCTTTCAGCCAGTTAGTTGTTGTTCTTACCACATATGGGTCAGTTTTTAAAAAAATTAGCTTTTGTATATAACAGCATGGGGAATGATGTCAAAAGCCTCGGCCAGAGAAAGATACTTTGCGTGCAATGTATGGCCACCTTCTGCAGCTTGTATACTCCTTTCAAAGATGTTTAACAGATTAAATAAACAGGATCTACCATTCACAAAGCCAAACGGTCACATGTCAAGTTTAATAATATTCTTGATATTGCGGTTTATGAGGTCAGTTACAATTCATTGCACGGCTCTGCAGATGAGGCTGGTAAGAGTTATGTCTGTAATTCCTGCATTGGTTATAACGGCACCACTTATCAGGGGAAAAAAACAGTAGCAAAACAAAGGTTAAAGAGTTTAAGGAGTGTGTCTGAAGGGGTATGCTTAACACTATTTATTAGGCAACCTTGTATATTGTCAGGTCACATATATGAAGTATTTTTGATCTTGGTTAGCAGTCTCAGTAAATGATTTTTAGAGATTATTGGTGAAGTGATTCAGACATTTTGGGGATTTGAATAGAAGTCGTGGGTGTGAAGGTGGTAGACAATATTGACAGATAAACCTAAAGCACATACATTACATGCAACCAGTGTATTTAACTATGGAAAACAGGGAGGGTAGCCTTTTTTCCTGGACTTGTTGATCCCAAGCTGGTAATGGTAGCTGTCAGTGGCATGTGTAAGGGAGCATGCACATACCATCTGGAGAGTGTTGGACACTCTGCTGTAACAAAGTAGTCATATCTGCCACCAGGATTTTAGGCTAGGATTATTAAAGGGGAAAACCAAATGGTTGCAGGCATCATGATCCTACAATCATCTCTCACTCAAGAGTTGAGGAAGCCCTGACTGATGATGGTGATTGATGGTTAGCAGCCAGTGGAGAAAAAGGACAAGGAAGCCTCCTTTGTAATTCTAACCATTGTACTAAAATCTTGAAACATATTCTGGTACTTTTCAAATAAACAAACATAATATTAATGGTGTCTCAATGCCAGAAATTACTATGTTCAATCAAAAGTGACTAAACAAGCCTAAACCAAACTTGTGAGCAATTACATTGTGAAGGTCCTTAACATCAACCATATCTAAAATCATGTCATAAAATTCTACTTGCCTTAACTTAATCAAAAGTACCATGAGTTCTTCATATAACGCCAAGAATTTTTATTTAGTTCATTCAGTAAGCTAACTAAATACATTACCGACAATTTTATCATGGAACCTTGAAATGCAATGACAGATCTGAAAGGGGGTTTGACAACTTCGTGTATTTTTGAAATGCTGAATAAAGCTGCCAGCTTTGGAAATTCAACCTTAAGAAATTAAAACAAAAATCAGGAGTCTGCCAACCATTAAACCAAAAATAAGTTAAAATATGGTGTATTCTGTTGAAGAATATCTGCCCAGTCAATCTTTCAATAAGCTTTTGAGTCTGACTAAAAGCTTTAGCATGTCCATATATTTCATGGTATCATTGCTAATTGCACTACTGCCTTTGTCAGGTTGCATAACATGAACAGCCTTTTCATTTTTTCATGAAAGAAAACTGCTAAAGTTAGAATATTTGCAGTGGGACAAACTATTCCTTTTGAAGTCCATGAGCGTAATAAGGGTTTACATATGAATCACTTCTCATCTTACAAGTATGACTAAATGGAAAATTGACTACCAAAATTATAAGTGCTGCCTTTCCCTCTAACAGTAGACAGACATCTATGCATGCTCGTACACACACACACACACACACACACACACACACACACACACACACACACACACACACACACACAAAATGATCTACACGAAACCTGTTATTAAGTTTTTTTCAGAACTCAGTTCCACATCTAAAAGTCAAAGTACCTTTCCCATGAGACATCTTCCCCTGTCACTCATAAATTCTTCACCAAAGCCCCCACATATAATTTCAGGGGCATGTCTCAGTCTCAACCCACCCTACTAACTCCAAAACCTAACCTTCATTGCACTAACCATGCACTCTCCATTCTATCACCTAAACAAGGAATTCCATTCTTCTTAGAGACATCAAAAAGTACTCGGACTTCAGACAACAGCTCAGGGAACACCTATTCATTCAAACAAAGTGTAACTTTACATGAACGTTGTAGCTCTCTCACACCCCATTATACCTGTTTTATCCTTCCTTATCTCATATTGTCATCCCCTCACTTATTGTTTCTTATTCATTCTACCTCCCTCTTCTCTTCCCATTTCTCACACTTCTCCTTTCTGCTCCTCTTCCATCTGCATGCCTTTGTCACCATTTCTTTGCCTTCTCCCAATGGCATTTTTTTTCCTGCAGCTATTCAAACTTACTTTGTTAAATGTCTTTATAGCTCTGTATAATAATATGCTGCTATCCCTGCAGCATAAGCCATCCAGTCATTATGGTTGTATCTTATCCAAAAGTTCAAGTAAGCATAATTCCATTTTTTCCAGCCATGTTCTGACATTGTAAACTGCTTCTTGAACTTAATGTCAAAGCATATTCTTTTATCTGTAAATATGTTTTGTTCATTTCTAGAGACAGGAGATACATTGACTACATCAGAGAGGATCTATGACCAATGGGCATGACTTCCACTGAAGGCAGAAGAGAGAACAATTGGTTATACTGCTGTTACTGAGGGCTTTTAGACTGGACTTCAGTGCTGATGGCCTGGGCTGGCTATTACGTCCAGCCATGAAAATATCTATTGGTGGGGATAATACTGAGCAAAGAAAATTGCTGGCTGTGCCGTACTGGGGACAATGTCTGCAGTGTGGAATAAAACTGCAACTGCTTTTACTCCATTTCAAAGCCAAGTGAGAAATGTGCATTTAAACTGAAGCACAATAAATCACATCTACAAGTACAAAAAATAAATATACCACAACTATGTAAAAAAAGGATTTCATTCAGGAAATGTTGTATGCATTAATGGCAACTTCTTTCATTCTGGTTGCAAATTATTATGATGTTATAGAATTGGGCATGTTCTTGAACAATGAGTAGAGGTGAGCAAAACAGGTATATGTTCCTTTATCAAATGGAGCTGCACGCAATTTTCTCTGTGACTGATTTCATTCAGATACAACATTCATCCAACAAAAGGCAATCCACTTATCTGAAGCAGCAGCTCGTGATTTATTTCTTCTTGAAGACTGCTCCAGCTAATAAAAATGCCCATTTCTATTGCCCACTAAAACAATAACAGCAGGTGAATCTTGTATTCTTATTTCTAATTTTGATATAATTGCTGTTGACTTACATCAGCTGCAAAAACTTTAGTGTGTCTTGAGATATGGACGTCTTTCTGTGTAATCACATACTGTATCTTTTGGTAATAGTGTAAATAAAAAGGGCATGAGGTTTTCTAAATGCTTTATATATTTCAAGATGAAATTAGCCTGCAGGTACAATAAAAGCAAAACACAAACATAAAAAATATGGTGTCCATATTTAATTAATGAATATGTATTGGCAACAAAAATGCTGCAAATGCTTCACAAAAATGCCTTGACAGCTTCTTAGGACAAACACATGATTATTTTGCACAGCTGCTCATAAACTCTCTATATAGTCATTAATCAACTGTAAGCTACAACAACCAGACAGCTGCTGATATCTCAGAGGGGGTGTACCATCAATAAAGTATTGCATTGACATTCTTCTTGCTAAATAGTTGTATTCCTTCCAGTAGTCTACATAATGAATTTATTATTTCAGTACTGTGAGGCTATACTTTATTTCCAAACTCTAGATGTACATTGTAGTATTGAGTGCACAACCTTTATTTTATGCATTGCTCTGTGACTTGCAAAACAAAAATATTGTTCAATGTGAGCAAATAAAAAATAATAAACTGAAGTTTGGACATACTATAGTAGATATTATATGATCTACTAATAATTAAAGGAGTTAATGTTTCAGAACCATTTCAATGGCTGAATTCTTACTTGCTGTAAGGGAATCTATCACAATGATAGAATGAAATTTTTCTCTCCAGGATTCAATAAAGTCTGTGTAGGATCCGTGTGGAGCCTAGATGGAATGTATCCATGTACACGACCACAGTTCCCCCTCAGCAGTATGCCATACATATTAATTATGGTGCATGCCTAATGGAAGCCACAGCAACACAGATATTGAATCCATGTAAGACTGATGGCACAGCCACATACCTTTCAGCCTGTTAATTTTGTGCAAAAGGCTTGCAAGACATTTTATTTCATTAAATTAGTATTTTGCACAGTGTGGCATGTTGTTTAGCTTAGCTTTGCACACATATACATCAGACATCTGCTAGACATCTAAAAACAGAAACTGGATGCATTCAATTTTAATATTTTTTTTTAATTTTCATGTGCTTGTTTATGCGATGCTCCCCATTATTTAGCTATGCTTAGCACTGCATACTCATGCATTAGACATCCGCCAAACATCTAAAAATAGAAACCGGATGTATTTAATTTTAATTTTTTTATAACTTTATGTGCTTGTTTGTGCAATGTGCCACATCATTTAGCTATGTGTAGCATGGCCTACTTAAGCATTATACATCTGCTAGACAGTTAAAAATAGAAACCGGATGCATTCAGTTGTTGCAGTTCTGCAGTGCTTAGCAACACAGAAACCCGTCCAGTGAAACTGCGCTACGAGACAACAGCCAACTGATAAATGTACAGTAGTCAATAACATTTCACCGTGTCATGAATAAATGCTGTGCAATATCCAGATTAAGAGTCAGTGTTGTGTTCTGCTTATTTTGTCTAACATATACTGTAGGTTGCAGTTAATGCATTAATAGGATAAACATGTAAATTAACAGAACTCCTACACAGCTATGTATGTGTGTAAGTGCAAGATCTGACACAACATGAATCAATACAGTTTAAAAGGAGATGGTGGTCTGATGATGTATTTTTTTAATAAAATGTTCAGTATTCCTGTAGTCACCGCTTGTGGGTTCTAATCCCACACCAGCCAACTGAGAAATGTCAAGTGTAGTCAGTGTACATGAACATACATCTCAACTGTCACAATTTTTGCAGGATGTACTGAATCTTACCACATGTCTGGTCCTCTGATTTGCAGATATATGACATTACTTGAAATACAATTTAATGGCAAATCTGTTATCAGACCCCTTTGCTACTACTGTATGAGCACACTATGTAAGATGTTCCCTGTCATTGACCCTTTGTACCACCATTATGTATGGCTTAGCCCATAATGTCTCTTGCTAAGAGGTTGAGAGGTATGTATGTGGAGCATCATATATACAATATAAGCAGTCAGTGTTCTCACAAGTGAAATATAACATATCTTGAAGTATATAATTGTAGTCTGTGTAGTTACATTATCTGTGAAGTTACTAATGTTCTTCTTTTTTTCTCTCATCCCACCCCTTCTCTTCTTTTATTTATTAAATATATTTATTATTATCATTTGGTGGTGCCCCCTCTACTGCCCTGCACTACCTGCTCCATCAGGTAATTCCATCCCACAGGCTAGGGGTGGTCCCCACTCTGGGAGTGGAGGTGGAGGGGGTGCTTTCATCACCCAAAACCAACTGCCAGGCATGCCTAGGCTTATGCGCCAAACTGTTGGTGCATACCTACCCTGGATGGAGAGCATGCTGTTCATCCTGATGGGGCAGTCTCGCCCCAGGTGCCGCATCGATCCCTGCCTCCACAGGAGCAGTGAAGGTGCAGTGCTGACAGTCCCATGGGTGAGGACTTGAGTCACACTGCTACTGTGTCTGATGTCCATGAGACTGGGATTCTACAACACCCTCCCCAACAAAGGTCCAGACCCAGACCAACCCTGTCTGCTGTCTTGTCTGTCTGCAAAAGCTTCCTCACCTTCCAAACTTACCTTCTCCACACACATATCTATGTCCCTTCCACAGCATTCCACTCTCTCTTTCAAACAAAAAGGGCACCTGCTCCCCCCCAAAATATAATCCTATACATAGCTCTCCATTTCGCACACGTGGCCACTGGACACACTTAATTTGGTCCAATTGGCTTGACAACACGCTTATGTTGTCGTCACCCCTCTCTCTGGGAGTGACAGTCCAAATTCAGCTGAAAAACTGTTAAATTGCACAGTTGCTGCCATTGAAGAAATGGATAGCTATAATTCTTTCCTTACACCCTTCCTGCACATACCTACCTACCTCTCACTATGTTTTTCCCTGGTTTGCACCCCATTTTACCACTGTCCTATCTCCCCAATTTTTTTCTTTTTTAAAAGAATTTTTGCACAATGTTGTGCTGTGCACAGCATTACTAAGCTATGCTAAATGGAGGTATATTGATATATGTATTTGAAAGCATAATAATTACGTTCAAAAAGTACACCTGCACCCTATTTTGAACCCAGTACCATTGCACCTGAAAAACAGTGCATCAATTCACCAAGCCACACAGCCAGTTAATTAGCACAGGTGTTTTAAGCAGAACATACTAATTGTCATTTTCTCGTCATTAAGCGTATTTAAGAGATGGTGTGCATTATGCCGCATCACGCAAATCTACTAAAAGATTAATGGAAAACTAGGAGTTTAACTGGGACTCTGGCAGAGAAATACATCACTATAAAGCCATACACATAATAGATGCAAGTGAGGTATGTAACAGCAGGTAAGTGTTCAATTATATCTACAACATGTAAAAATACACCTGCTAAAAGATTAATGGAAAAATAGGAGTTTAACTGGGACTATGGTAGAGAAATACATCACAATAAAGACATACACATAATAATACATGTAAGTAAGGTATGTAACAGCAGGTAAGCATGCAGTTATAACTACAACATGTAAGTATGCACTGCTATAACAGTGACTCAGTAGTTCAATCTGTTAAATGCTTTGAAATCATTAATTTTTGGTCCATATGGTCCTGGGTTCAAATACAGCTGTGTCTAGCATTTAAAATACATGCATGTGTACATCAGCATTATAAATGCTGATATGTATGACTGTCTCATCACCTATTTATCCACACAGTGCAGTACAGATGAAATGTCTTCTTCTAAATAATGGAAGTCAAAGGTCTACAGATAGGACCACATTTAAACAATTCCTGTTAACAACACTAGAATGTGCATAGAATGTCTGGTCATGCATAGTATGAATTCCCAGAGGATTTTGAAGTATGAAATTCAAATGAGGCCCAGTAATATCAGACTGCAGCCCAAAATGACTTGCTAGTGATATTACAGACAATCACAGCTGCACAAGTAACACATATTTGGAGGTCATGCTAGAAGCAAGGGTTGCCAGCACATACATTCCAGATGACTACCATAACATAACACATGGCTTGGTAGTTATCCATCTGGTTAATGTACCCTCTACCTTGTTCTAGAACACACCAAGCATGCTTGCTTTTTACTCTGTTAATGATACCTTTGGCTAACATACTTACCTTAAACATATACCTTAATTTCCAGTGTGATGGGTTTCCTCAATCAGGCTCTGGCTGTACACAAAGGCTGCCCACAGGTCCAACACTTACTCTTAAGTGTTGTTGTCCTGTACATTCTGCAGCCTCTCTGCCTATGCCTATTGCCTGCAGCAGCAGCAGCTTCAGCCTATAGCACACACATCTGTATTTAAAAAGTAGCTCCTACAAACATTCTCTCTGTCCTGATGTAGTATCTTTACCCTAGTAATTTCCACTCCAACATATAAGAAAGGGTATGGAATCTACATTGAGGCCTTATATCTTTTTGAGTAGTTGCATGGGATTGGCTGATTATACTGCAAATCAGCTGTGTAGGCTGCATGTAGGATTTCTGAACCACAGGCTGGTTCAAAGGCAATCACCTGCTAATGAGAACCATCTTAAAAAGGCAAACTCCTAGTTAGAGAAACCATTGTGTATGAGAGTTAGTTTGTATGGTTAACTCATTGACACAGCACTTACATAGCTGTATCTTTCAATAGAGGAGTATTTACTACATCTAATACATCACCATTTTGTTTCCAACATGATGCATATGTTTGAATATACTTAATGGGAATGGGGCTTACATCAGTAAGCCTTTCTCAGAACTCTACTGATGACATCCCATTGATCTCCAGCTATGTTACATCTACAAAGGATGCAGAGGACAGCAAGGGTATAATGCTGTGTGTTAACTAGGGACACAGGTCTCCTAGATACTTCCTTTTATAGCAGTTGTAATAGTACACTGCTATTTGGCTGGCACTGTTGTTTTTGCATATCATATGAAGGGGGCCCCTGCTACGGGTCACACTACAATGGACTCTTACGTTGGGTGTATGATTATACGTATCTGTCATGGCATAAACAGGAGTAAATCACTATTGCAACTATCCTAGTTGCATCCACACCCTTTGTATGTTTGGCACACTGTTGAATATGACATGTGTAATCAAGCGGTGAATACTGATACCCTTCCCTTAATACTGTATCTCTATATACTATACTCACACATATGTGATCCTGACATGTGTTCTCATTTCTTTGTATTGCAGAAGATATTGTGCATGCACAACATAGAGCACCACTTACTGAGGCAGAAAATGACCTCATCATTGAGGCTTTGTACCAACACTACCAAGTCCTGCTGTATGGATGGAGGGCAAACAGGCAACATCATGCAGACTTGTGGGAAGAACTGGTGTATAACATTAATGCCATGGGTCACCAGAATTGAACATATGAGCAGGTGCAACACCGTGCCACAGATATGATACACGCTGCATGCAGACATGCAGGTGACATGGCCAGGGATCATCAAGTCATTGGTGGTGGGCCTGTAGCAGAACAACCTCTCTCAGCCACAGAAGAATTCCTGGCAAACCTCGCAACACAGGACAGCTCCCAGGCATCCATCAGCCAATACGTTGTGGACATGGGTGCGACCCAGTCATCTCAAGAAGAGCGTCCAAGTATGCTTAGTTAGATCAGCACTGGAATACTGTTGCATTCAGTGTGTTAAGGTATATACAGTTTTACATGGGTGTCAGGTGTTTTATTGTGGTGGAAAGGAGGTTAGTTGCAGTTTTAAGCTCATGTAGAGATTGTGACCCACATACCTGTTAACATAGCAGCTACTGTAAATGTGAGATATTTGGACATATTACCTCTGTTATACTGAAACATGCAGTGCTGTTGTCATTACCTCTCCCTCATTTTTTTCGGGAACATCAGGAATCAGAAGAGGCCATCCTCCTGCTGCTAGTAAGCACAACACTGTTTTGTCAGAGGTGTAGATATAGTTCAAATTATTTGCTAAAGTGTCATCCCAGGCCTGCTGGCTGGATTGATGTACTGACTGCATGACTGCCAAATAGACAGATATTTTCTGAATGTCTACACTGTAGAATCATACCTCTGCCTTGTAGGTGTGACCATAGTGATTGACTACAGCATACCTCTCAACCTCTTAGAGCAAGAAATCTGGACAAAGCCTTAAATAAAAGCCAGAAAAAAATCAAAAATACGGAAAACATTTAAATATTTCTCTTACAAACTTAGAAAGATGCTAGAATAACAGTTTTTGCATTAGCATGAATTTTCTGAAGGATACAAAATCTGAAACTTAAATATTTGTCATTATTTTCTGACTTCAGTCCTTAATGATTTGACATTAATTTGCCAGAAAACTACAATTTTATGAAAAACAGACCAAAAATATGAGACAAAAATCTGGACATTCTGCGAAAATCTGTAAAGTTGAGAGGTATGATTATTGTTAGGACATTACAGATTTCCATAACTGTCATTTGTGTAGAGTTTTGCAGAATGTCAACTGGTGTACATAATTTATTTTTGCTTATGAAATTCTTATTTAATGAAGAATTATTTCCAAATAATTACAGATTAGGGTTAGAAAATAATGTCCTCCTGCCCTACTATGTGAGGTTGGGGGTTATAAAAGTCTATAATTGTGGCAGCTATGTATACAGCTTATCATATATTGCACCATAGTACTGCAGAGCATAGAAGTGCAGGTATTAATGTATTGCTTTCTCCTTTTTATCACAGGTGGCCAGAGAGGATAGCTTTGTCCCCTTCACAACCTGATGTCAGTGTCTCTCCAAACTCTGATGATGATGGTGGGCAAATTGAGGCACAGCTGCAGATTGCACAGGCTGAATCAGACACAGAGGTTGACATCTCTCGTCCACCCTCATTATCACCGTACACAGACAGTATGCCAGTGTATACTCAGTCCCCTGAGGCCATAGATATTGGACAGTCAGAGGGTGGGGACATTGAATAGGGAAGTGTGGCCACTGTGGCTTCAGTGACTGTCAACACTGGCCATAACCAAACAGCTGGAGAGTTTCCACACAGGCGGATTGCTAAGGATGCTCGTAGGAGGCCTGCTGTTCCTCCACCACCTGTCACAAGTGTCTCATCACATGTCACTCAGTGCATGTTTAAAACCGTCATGGAGATACAGGCACATTCAGAAAGAAACACCCAACGAATGCTCAGGGTTATGGATGCAGCATAATCTGACATCCATGACTGCCTCCACTGTGTTGCTGATACCATGGAATGGTTGACTGACACAGTGGAAAGACGTAGCTCTGGGAGAGACTGCACAATGTAAAGAGGTGGGTGTGAGAGAGATCGCAGACTGTCTGTCTTGGGATGCACGTTGTCCGTGATGGAAAATCTCATTAGAGATGAATGTCGGCCTTGTGGGCATACATCAGCAACTACATCTACTGGGAGTCAAAATGGCCATGCACAATCACGGTCCCATAGTGGCAGTACATCCAGTGTTCCAGAGGGGAGTGTGCTGTCCATGCTGAGACATAGCAGGCCATGGGCCTGTGGTCCTGGGCATTCCCAGCAGACATCAGTCACCCTCAGGCAGTAGCACAGCATCTGACCTTGGGCATGGAGGTGCCAGTGCAACTCCTGGCAAAGCCAGTTCTCATGCTCGGGGGTGGAGACAATGAACTGTAAGTTCTGCCATGCATGGCTCACAGCTGTCCAACATACAGATATGTAGGGCTACCACTGAGCTTGGCTGTGATCATGCAGACACTCACACACCACTGTCACATTGAAGGCACCTACAGACACACATGCAACATTTCCATGGTTCATCTTGCCTGCTTCCCTTCCTGACTCACACACACACACACACACACTTGCCAACCTACTGGGTCAGCCTAGGCCTCCTGCACCCCCCCCCCCACAGCACTCTGTGCAAGTGATGATAACTGTGCCACATCCCTATCATCTTTCTTATGTTTGCAGGGAAATAAAGCTATGTGTCTGATGCACAGGGTGACTATCTACATTAATAAGAATTAGTTCCATCCATTGTTGCTGTAGAGATGCTACTTGTAGTGATCAGTTACACATATTGTATTTTGCCATTTAGAATGTGTATAGCATTATTTGTGTACGTTATGATGGATGCTGTTGTAGGGGCTGTGAAGACACACAATGAAATGTGTTTTATGGAAATGTTTATGTTTCACTTTCAGGATTGTGTTGGAGACACTGATGGGTACTTATCTACAATCAACCTGTCAAGGTCAGAGCACAGAACTGAATGTCATCACAGGAGAGAAGTGTCATCAGAAAGGTAATACAGTATAGGTTCATGGGTCCATAGGTTCATAGGTGTTTACTAGGTTAACAAACATAAATGCTTAGTTAAGCCAAGCCATGCATCCCAAATCTCTGTCAAGGTCTGATACCCCTGATAAGTGTAAGCAGCGTTTTGGGAGATTAAATACTTACAAGCAGGGGCCTGGGATATGAAACATCTAATAGTTTCCCTGTACCCATTACAGACATAGTTCCCAAAACAGTGATGGTTGTCCTGTTTCCCATCAAACTGTGTAACTTGAACATGATTTGCATTAGGGTGGAACTCTGCTTCACATGGTTGGGGAGCCTGTTCCATACAGAGTGTAGTCTCTGGGATACATACCTGTCTCTCCAGCACATCCTATTTAAACCACAGCAAGCTGTAGGTCTGTAGAATGGGTAATTATGTTGCTAATTGTTTCATGGATATGCAGGTGGTTCACAGTGGGGTCTGACAATGTCCTGTATGGCAATCATACATCTCCCCTCCAAAGGCTGTAGGACACAGAATACAGGGATAGGGCCTTGACGCGGTCTGCACAGGACATTTTATGTACGCCCTGTATAGATTTAGTGGGGAACCTGTGAGGATGATCCAATTGTTGGATCTGCCTGGCTAGGTACATACCAAAGGCGACACTGTACTCAGTGATAGGTCTGATTAATGCAGAATACACTGGAACACTGACTTCCTTGGACTTACATGCCATACATTTGTTAATAAGTTGTGCAACATAGAATGATTCCCCCAATACTGTACACATGTAACAGTCAAAGGCTAGATCACTATCTATGTGTGTCCCTAAGTCCCTGACTACTGGGTCAATGGTTAGAGGTGTGCTGTCAACATGATAGTTACCATAGGTGGATGATTTCCCAAAGCATAGTATTGTGCATTTCTTGGCATTTAGTGTTACTGCATGGCTCTGACACCAGTTGTATGTCTGTGTTAGCCCCACCTGGAGAACATTTGTGTCTGTGTGGGATTCAGTGACAGCTCCTAATTTGCAATCATCTGAAAATTTAGCCAACCAGAGGCCACTGACAGTGGCCTTGACTTCAGACAAGTAAATGCCTAAGAGGAGTGCTCCAAGGAATGATTCATGAGGGAGTCCACTTATGACTGTTTGTAGACATGGACTCCCCTATGCTAACTTCCTGGGTCCTGTCTGTGAGGCTATCCACCAGCTGACATATTAGTTTGTACCTAACCTCTTGAGTTTGTCAACAATGCCTGATGGAGGTATAGTGTCACATGCCTTGTCAGGCCATGGTAGGCAGTGTGAACCAGTTTTAACTCATCCCTTGCTTTGGTTACCTTCTCAAATAGGTCCACTAGGTTGGGTAGGCATGAAATACCCTTAACGAAAAAAAAAACCTGGGTTTGATCCAGTGTCTGAAGGTGTACTACATCTCTATTGATCATTTCCATGATAATTCTTTTCATAGCTTCACATATTAGAATAGTAAGACTTCTGGGTCTGTACTCCTCAGGGTCTGTAGCTGGCCCAACTTTATGCAGAGGGATGACTGCTGCTGTTCTCCAGTCATGAGGCACGAAGCTTGTTTGGTGGCTATAGTGAAATATTAAACAAGAACAGCAGCAGCTAAATGGCAAAAGGTGTTATCTAAAGCAAACAAATAAGTAAAACAGTAATGGAACCAGCAGAAGACCAAGTCTTTTAGTGTACAAGCTCTTTTAATCACTATTCATCAGAACGACTTCATCAGAAAAACAAAGGGCAACCATGAACTCATTATTTAAATACTAAAATACTTGATGAGTGGTATGGTTCACTTTAATTGTAAATTGTTAAACAGGCTTAATTGGTTTCAGCTTAATGAATCACCCATATTGGGGAGGACCAGATCCAGTACGGTTGCACCCCTGTTTGGTGTATTGGCTATCTGGTCCAGGGTGTCTGTGTTTACAAAAGCCAAGAATATCTGTGCCAGTATGTTTGTTGTCATATAGGATTCCCAGGTAAGAGAGGGATAATGGAAGTCACTCAAGAATATGGTGTTGGGTTGGATGGTTAGTGTTTCTAATAGGTTTACACACATGGTATGGGTGTCATTGGTCATAGAGGGGGGCCTATAGCTTAAATGGAAGTAGAACTGGATTATGCCTCTTGTGAATTGAAGATGGAGCAGCTCAAGTGCATTGTCCTGTTTGACCAGCCCTGAAATATCTTTAGTTTTGATGTACATAGAGACACCTCCACCTTTAGCCCCTGCCTTTGAATTAGCTGATCTAAATGTTAACCTTGCAATGTTGGTGTGTGCTCTTTGTGCCTTTAAGTTATGTGTCAGTGACTGCACAGACGTCTTCTGAGAGTTCAAATAAGTATCTCTAAGTATAGTCCAGGGAGGTATGTCACAGGTCATGTAGTCCCACAAAAACTATGACTGAGTCATATCATAGGAAAGTACTAGACTAATGGCCCTAGGGCCCATACAAGCCTAGTCAAGTTCTACTCTTATTTCCACAATCAGAAACAATTGCCCCATTCCAAGAAGAACACAGGTGGAACCCCCAGTGTGAAATTACAGTTACATATCCAATTATCCACACTGCGTTTGAAGAGGGCCAATGGGTTGCTCTGTTTGACATGAAGTGGGAGTCCATTCCAAAGGTGTGGTAATCTCTGGGAGACAAATCTGACCCTCCAGCATTGTCACATACCAGGGTGAGGTCTTACGAGTGAGTAACCCATGTACCATTTGATTTGTGAAAATGCAGCATTTCAAATAAAGCATGGTCAAAGATTGCCTTATATGCAAGACATAGATCACCTATGAGCAGTCTGTATGAAACAAAATAAAGTGACAGTGATCTCAGATGATCAACAGAGGACAGATGCTGAAGACCTTGAATGATCCTTGTGAGGAACCTTTGTCGTCTTTCCATTTGCTGCAGGTGCTTGGAAAGGTACATACCAAAATGGGCATTGTATTCCATTATTGGCCTGATGAGGGGAGAGTGCAGAGAGGTTATAACTCCTTTCATTTTCTGGATGCAATGGCCTTACTTTGAAATGAGTAATATAGAATGCTCTATTTACCACTGTGGAGACATGCTAATCAAAGGTAAGGTTACTGTCAACCTGTGTGCCCAGGTCTCGCACCAGTGAGTGCATACTTAGTGTTTTGTTATTGATGTGGTAGTTAGCAGGAACATCGCACACACTAACAGGGATGATAATGCATTTTTTGGCACTGAGGTTAAGGCCATGACTTTGGCATCAATTATCTGTGTCTATAAGACCTTCTTGTAGGATGTTGACATTGTTTGGTGGTTCTGTGACTGCTCCCAGTTAGCAGGCATCAGCAAATTTGTCAGCCAAAGAGCCTTTAGTTTTAGCTAGGACTTTGGAGAACGTATGTTCCAAACAGTATAGGTCCCAGGACTGATCCCTGTGAACACCACTGGTTGCAGGTGTGCTGTTGGTGGTGGATTCCCCTATTTTGACTATGTGAGTTCTATCAGTGAGCCACTTAGTCACACATCTAATGATATAAGGATTGATACCTAGCTGGGTGAGTTTGTCAATGATGCCTGAATGAAAGATAGTGTCAAACTCCTTGGCTAAGTAACTGTAGGCACAGATTTCCCCTAGTCCACGTCCTTGGTGACTGCCCTGAAGACATCCAAAATGTTTCACAGGCATTACTTCCTTTTGACAAATTCAAAATGAGTAGGGGCAATTGTTTGGAGCTTACCTATATCTTTGTTGATAAGGCCCATGATGGTTCACTCCATGGCCTTGCAGATAAGCCTAGTCAGGCTAACAGGTCTATAGTTCCCTGTGTAAATGGAAGCATAAACATTGTGCAGGTGAATAATAGTGACCGTTTTCCATTCATCTGGTACAAAACCTGTGCTTAGACTAGGGTCAAAAAGAGTATCCCATGCTGTTGCTAACTCTTGTTGGAGCCCATGTAGGGCACAGCCTGGGATGTTATCAGGTTACATAGATACTGTGTTTTGGGGCCTTAGAGAGGGTGTTTATGACTTGCGCTGTACAGATAAAAGGTAGGGGAAAGGTGGTAGGGATGTCAAGATGTACATGTGATAGGGACAGGGATGTGACGTTTTCAAAGAACCTGTCACCTAACAGGTTAGTTATGTCCACAGGCTCAGTATATGTGGTATCATTAACTACCAGTTCGGCACAAATATGGTCCTATCCTTTTAGGCAATTGATGTAACTAAAGAATGCCTTATGGTTGTCCTTAGTTGAGGAATACAATTTGAGTTCATAGTTTGCTTTTGAGGACCTCACAAGAAGTCTTATTGTCTTGTTTAAGCTGAGGAGGAGTGTTCCCAGTTTAGGGCTCCTTCCTTCTTACTCTTAGACACCAATGTCTTCCTCTTATTGTAAAGCCTGTTAATGGCAGTTTTCCACCAGGCACATTTGCTCTTCCTTGTGGAGCTTGTTTGGTGCTATCAGGTATGGCTGAGTCAATGCAGTTAAACAGCTGTTTGCATAAAGCACTGGTGTAGAACTCGCCATAGTTGCCTATTCCATCTCAGGGGGGAGGTGCAGTACAGCTATGTATACCATCCCGTAAGAGGTAATAATATGCTTTGGAGAAGTGTTTTAGTTTTTTTGCTGTTGTGGGGTATGATAGCTACTTTGAATGATACTGATTTGTGGTCAGATATCACTAGGGGAGATTCAAGGTCTTCAGCATTTGTACTTCTTTGAAACAGTCACCACAGCCACAGACGAGTGGAAGACGGTGCACACCGCCTACCTTGACCTAGCTAAAGCCTTTGACACTATCCCCCACTCAGGCATAATAGATAAAATCTCCCAGCTAGGCATCAACACATATGTTACCAGATGGGTAGCTAACTGGCTCACTGATAGAACCCACACAGCCAAAGTAGGGGAAGCCACCTCTAGGAGTAGACCTGTAATGAGCGGTGTACCCCAAGAATCGGTCTTGAGGCCTCTACGGTTTGGGATATATTTTCTGAAGTGCAAGCCAAAACCACTGGTTTGGTGGCTGACCAAGTTTGCAGATGACTGCAAGCTGGATGCTGTCTTAAATCCCCCTAGTGATGTGAACATCCTCCAAGAGGGCCTTACCTAAACTAATGACTGGTGCCAGAAGCATGGCCTCAAGCTGAATGTCAAGAAATGCATCATTATCCCCTTTGAAAAAAATGTCATCCCACTAATTATCACAATAATAACAATTTACTAAGCATGCAATCAGTTGTGAAGGACTTGAGCACCTAGGTTGATAGCAACCTGACTTTTGACCACCGTGTTGCCTCCATTGTATGGAAGGCTTTCTACATGGCCCACCTCATAAATAAGGGTATTTCATCCAGGAACAAGGAGGTCATAACATTCCTGTACTCCTCCCTTATCAGACCCATTATCGAGTACAATGCCTCCTTCAGCATGTAGCTCGCCAAGCACATGCAGCAGTTGGAGAGACCACAGAGGTTCCTGACCAGGAAAATCCAGGGTCTCAAACACCTATCCTATACAGATAGGCTAAAATCTCTGTCCCTCTACTCAGTCTCATACAGACTTCTCAGAGGTGACCTGTGTCTAGCATACAAGGCCATTTCAGACCCAGCCTTGATGGAGTTGCTGCATATCCATAAGACAAACTCCCCTTGCACAACCCACACAGAAGGCCTTAACCTGGTCAGTGACATTAACAGAACTTGTTGGTGGGATAGATTTGTGTCCCAAAGACTCCCCCATCTGTGGAATAGACTCCCTCTCTATGTCAACCTCTCTAGCCCTCTTTAATATGAACCTGGATGAATGGATGGGAAACAGAAAATATACCTCTGGGATCCCACCTGTGTCCCTGCTGGATAGGGGAAACAGGTGCTGATTTTGAGGGAACATAGAAGAAATTCTTGGCTAGGCTCCAGGCCAATAGACTAATAACATCCTATGAACCTATGAACCTATGAGATCTCACAGTGATGGGGCTGGAGTGGCCCCACAGATTAGTAAGCACCAGATCCAGGATGTTGACACCCCTTGTGGGGGTGTCAATCAGCAGGTCCAGTGCCTTGGAGTTAACAAAGTCGAGGAACCTTTGGAAAAGTGAGTTACAGCATGCCTACATTACCCAGTCAATGGATGGTTAGTTAAAGTCACCCAAAGCCAGGGTATTTGCATGTATCTTGGTAGATTCAAGTAGATCCAAATAGACAAAGTGTGTGTCCTGAGTCATAGATGGAGTCCTGTAGCTGAATAGGTGCCATACCAACAGTTAATTGTACCTGAAGTATCTCCAGGGAATCCAACAGTTTAACCAATCTGGCATTGTATTTATACATAATGAATATTGATACACCATCTCTTGTAGTTTTCATGTCTTCAGGTTGTGGTCTGAACATGTGGAAGGAGGTGTAGCCAGATATGGTTGGGGTGCTCTCTACAGCCGTGACTCAGGTCTCCTTGACTACAAAAGTGTGTAAGTTTTCCAAGGTGAGACCTGCTTCCAGTGAGTGCAGTTTCATGTTAAGACACTTATCGTTTAGCAGCATAACTTTAAGGTTGTTTTTATATGGGGTGTTTACATCTAGACTTTTGTCCTTGAGACACCGCATAAAAAGGGCACTACTGGGGTGACAAGAGGCTTGATCAATAGCCAAAATCCCAGGGGTGACAGATGAAGACCATCTCTGCAAAACATTGAGGTCTGTCGATCATGTCATCCCAAGCCAACAGATACTGTATCCCCTTAGAATGACAACAGAAACTAAGGTAATTATTGAGGTCAATCATTCTCAGTTTGTATTGAGGCATCATTCTAGGTGAAGGTAAAATACTGCTTAAGGTTTGGGACATACCTGCCTGAGGCACATAGTCCAAGAGTTCAGTCATGTCTTTCTTCATATAGTCCAGAGAGGTACGTCTCAAGTCATTCACACCAACATGTAATATCTCAGAGTCACAGTACATGCTCTTGGAATACATGAGTGCATGTGTTGTATGGCAGATCCTGACACCTGAAAGACAGCAGACTGTGACCTTCTCCTTATCCAGCCTGGTGAGAGGAGCATCTGTGTGTCTCACACTGGAATCGTCTATGACTAATATGTTGCTTTCAGTGTTTTGCCTTAAGGGCTTGACAGGTGAGACACTGGTGTGAGAACTATTATGTGTGTTGTGTTCTGCACTGGATGTATTATGTGTAGCATGCTTGTGTTTGTGTTTTGGAGGTATCTGGTGTTTATGTTTCTGGTGATGACCTCTGCATACGTAGATTTGTGTGGTGTGGGCTTGAGTGAAGTGTGTAGGGTGACAACCAGTCATATGTACTGACTGGTGTGCAAGACAGCATGTATTCCAGGATGATGATATAGTTGCATCTCTGACATATTGTGTTTGCATTACTTGTGGTCCAATGACATGAGTGTGTGCATAATGTGGCAGATCCTAGCCCTGATATGTAACTGACCGTGCCTTTCTCCTTACTCATCTTGGTGAGATGGACCTCAGTGTGTCTTACAATGGAGTCTGCAATGACTAGAATGTTGGATTGTGTTTTAGGCTGCCTTATGGGCTTACTGGTGGAACCTCCATGAGATGTAGCTGTATGTGTTGATATGTGTGTTGTTTTTCCAGAGTGCATCTGGGGCTGCTGAGGGTATCTGTTATCTGCACTTTGTCTATGAGATATTTGTGATTTATGAAGGTTACATTTCAGTGCCTCAGCATATGTCTGCTTTAAACTGTGTGTGGTGGGTGCAGCTTGTGTACTACTGGACTACCATACTGACATTAGGAGTAATGCCATGTGAGAGCTTTGCCTACAATGACATTGTGTAAATACATCTCTCACATACCATATCAGTTTGTTTGAGAATGAACTGGTTGTCGGTAAACATGAGGTGATTTCTCCATTGCCTCAGGATGCCCATATCCACCAAGGAGTTAATGGTCCCAGTGGGAAAGATCATATCTATGGTAACAGACCCTTTTTTATTGATTAAACAGTTGTATTGAGAATATCAATCAATGTCACAAGTATCTGTTTTGCAACTATGGGGGCAGTGCTTGTCACTGCGAGCTAATTGTCCTGTGTGCAGCTCGAAATTTTAGTAAGTTCCATCATGCTTCCCCAGGAGAAATGTCACTCAAGTTATCTGAGTCTGTACAGAGCAATGCCAAACTCTGGAGGAGAAACTGATACCTACACCCTGAAAACTTAAGGATTTAGGCAGCTATTCTGAAGTTAGATACAAATCAAGTAGTGCTTACTGAAAACAAAGAATTACCTTGTGAAGAATGCTGAAAAGAGGGGAGTCACATGAATGGCTAATGCCTGGCTACTACAACAGCTGGTCTCACAATGGTCACTCTCTGCTGGGATACAATGCTCCTTTACTTTTCATCTCACAGGAAGCAAACTGTTAGCATCACACCCAAGATAAGAATCAGGCCACAGTCTGTTTGTTGATCCACACACTTGTCCCAGATGATACAAGGGCCTGTAGGCTTGTTGTAGCCTTTTCCAGGTAGATGCCTTGAGTAGCAAACAGACCAATCGGTTCTGTTTTGCATGTATTATGCCTTGAATTCCGAGGTTCCTTGGATTTGGCTAGGGTGCTTACCTGATGGTAATTAGGAGCATAGCTCCTGCATGACAATATAATGTTAAATGTCAGTGACAGATGTCCAAGGTTGTTCAAGCAAGGCCCATAGTGGCAGTGATCCATGTTAGTTAATGGTTTTACAGCAATTCATGCAGCCTGCCCTTCAACAGCATGATGGATCCTGCCACTGGGAATACACAAGCCAGTGCATTTATTCGTGCCGGTCCCAAGCCCGGATAAATGGGGAGGGTTATGTCAGGAAGGACATCTGGTGTAAAACCTCTGCCAAATAACATATGCAGACAACAATACAGATTTTCATACCAGATCAGATGAGGCCCGGGTTAACAACAAACATCCCTAGTACTGTTAGCCAACAGGGTGCTGGCAGAAATTGGGCTACTGTTGGCCAAAGGAGAAGAGGAGGGGGAAGGCGTGCCTGAAAGCAGAAAGAGAGGAGGAAGGTTAGGAGTGTAGTAGTGAGGGTAGGAACTTTGAATGTTGGCAGTATGACTGGTATAGGGAGAGAGCTAGCTGATATGATGGAGAGAAGGAAGGTTGATATATTGTGTGTGCAAGAGACCAGATGGAAGGGAAGTAAGGCCAGGTGTTTAGGAAACTGGTTCAAATTGTTCTATCATGGTGTGAATGGGAGGAAAAATGTGGTAGGGGTTATCCTGAAGGAAAAGTATGCCAAGAGTGTTTTGGAAGTGAAAAGAGTGTCGGATAGAGTGATGTTTATGAAGCTGGAAATTGATGTTGTAATGATGAATGTTGTTAGTGCATATGCTCCACAAGTTGGGTGTGCGATGGATGAGAAAGAAAAATTTTGGAGTGAGTTGGATGAAGTGGTGAGTGTACCCAAGTATGAGAGACTGGTGATCGGAGCGGATTTCAATGGGCATATTGGTGAAGGGAACAGAGGGGATGAGGAAGTGATGGGCAGGTATGGTGTTAAGGAGAGGAATGCAGAAGGTCAGATGATAGTGGATTTTGCAAAAAGGATGGACATGGCTGTAATGAATACGTATTTTAAGAAGAGGGAGGAGCATAGGGTGATGTACAAGAGTGGAGGAAGGTGCACACAGGTGGATTATATCCTATGCAGGAGGGCCAGTCTGAAGGAGATTGGAGACTGAAAAGTGGTGACAGGGGAAATTGTAGTTAGGCAGCATAGAATGGTGATCTGTAGGATGACATTGGTGATCAAGAAGAGGAGGACAAGTGTGAGAGCAGTGCCAAGGATCAAATGGTGGAAGTTGAAAAAGGGTGATTGTGAGGTGGAGTTCAGGGAAGAGTTAAAATAGGCACTGGGGGGGCAGTGAAGAGGTACTGAACAGCTGGGTAACTACAGCAGAGATGGTAAGGGAGACAGCTAGAAAGGTGCTTGGTGTGACATCTGGACAGAGGAAGGATGACAAGGAGACCTGGTGGTGGGATGAGGAAGTACAGAAGAGTATACAGAGGAAGATGCTGGCGAAGAAGTGGGATTGTCAGAGAGATGAAGAAAGTAGACAGGAGTATAAGGAGATGAGGAGCATGGCAAAGAGAGAGGTGGTGAAGGCTAAGGATAAGGCATATGGAGAGTTGTATGAAAGGTTGGACACTAAAGACGGAGAAAAGGACCTGTATTGATTGGCTAGACAGAGGGACCGAGCTGGGAAAGATGTGCAGCAGGTAAGGGTGATAAAGGACAGTGAGGGGAAATGTACTCACAAGCGAGAAGAGTGTGTTGAGCAGATGGAAAGAGTACTTTGAGGGGCTGATGAATGAAGAGAATGAGAGAGAGAGAAGGTTGGATGATGTGGGGGTAGTGAATCAGGAAGTGAAACAGATTAGCAAGGAGAAAGTACAGACAGCTATGAAGAGGATGAAGAATAGAAAGGCTATTGGTCCAGATGACATGCCAGTGTAAGCATGGAGGTGCTTAGGAGAAATGGCAGTGGAGTTTTTAACCAGATTGTTTAAAAAAATCTTGAAAAGTCAGAGGATGCCTGAAGAGTGGAGAAAAAGTGTTTTGGTACCTATTTTTAAGAATAAGGGTGATGTGCAGAGCTGTAGTAACTACAGAGGGATAAAAGTGATCAGTCACAGCTTGAAGTTATGGGAAAGACTAGTGGAAGCTAGGTTAAGAAGGGAGGTGATGATTAGTGATCAGCAGTATGGTTTCATGCCGGAAAAGAGCACTACAATGCGATGTTTGCTCTGAAAGTGTTGATGGAGAAATATAGAGAAGGTCAGAAGGAGTTGCATTGTGTCTTTGTGGACTTGGAGAAAGCATATGATAGGGTGCCTAGACAGAAGTTGTGGTATTGTATGAGGAAATCAGGAGAGAAGTATGTAAGAGTGGTACAGGATATGTACAAGGGTAGTGTGACAGTGGTGAAGTCTGCAGTGGGAGTGACAGATGCATTTAAGGTGGAGATGGGGTTATATCAAGGATCAGCCCTGAGCCCTTTCTTATTTGCAATGGTAATGGACAGGTTTACAGATGAAATCAGAAAGGAGGCCCCATGGACTATGATGTTTGCAGATGACATTGTGATTTGTAGTGAGAGTAGGGACCAGGTTGAGGAGACCTTGGAAAGGTGGACATATGCTCTAGAGAGGAGAGGAATGAAGGTCAGCAGGACTAAGACAGAATATGTGTGTGTGAATGAGAGGGAGTATAGAAGAATGGTGAGGATGCAGGGAGTAGACTTGGTGAAGGTGGATGAGTTTAAGTACTTGGGATCAACAGTTCAGAGTACTGTTGAGTGTGGAAGAGAGGTGGAGAAGAGAGTACAGGCAGGGTGGAATGGGTAGAGAAGAGTGTCAGGAGTGATTTGTGACAGACGGGTACCAGTAAGAGTGAAAGGGATGGACTACAAAAGGGTAGTGAGACTAGCTATGTTGTATGGGTTGGAGATGGTGGTATTGACAAAAAGGCAGGAGTCAGAGCTGGAAGTGGCAGAGTTAAAGATGTTAAGATTTGCACTGTGTGTGACAAGGATGAACAGGATTAGGAATTGGTATATTAGAGGGTCAGCTCAGGTTGGATGGTTTGGAGAAAAAGTCAGAGAGGCAAGATTGCGTTGGTTTGGACATGTGCTGAGGAGGGATGCTGGGTATATTGAGAAAAGGATGCTAAGGATGGAGCTGCCAGGTAAGAGGAAAAGAGGAAGGCCTAAGATGAGGTTTATGGATGTGATGAGAGAGGACATGCAGATGACTGGTGTAACAGAGCAATATGCAGAGGACAAGAAGAAATGGAAACAGATGATCTGCTGTGGCGACCCCTAATGGGAACAGCCGAAAGAGAAGAAGAATGGAGGTGATCTGCATGACATAGACGTGAGGCCTGCCGTGGAGGAGAGGCTAACTTTGGGAGATGTTCCTGGCCCTCCAGCATGTCCTAGGTATTCAAAGAATGTGCACAACAAAATGAACTATAAACAAGGAAAAAAAATGCTTGATTCGACTCTCCTAAAGGTTCAAAGCTGACACTTTTATTACAATAAAATAAAATTACCAACAATAATAAGCCCTTTCATCCCATACAAAGATACTTCATGTGATGAACTCCTAGGTATATCATACTGTACATTTAGGTTCCCAGAACACCAAACTGTAGTCCCAAATTATTTCACACAACATCCATTTGCTGTCTGGTTGTTTGACAGGCATTGTAGCCTTGCAAGGCCAAAGTACTTACTGCAAAGCTGAGCAGGTCTTTTGTGCATGCACGGACATCCACATCATCACTGAAAAAAGTGCCTAGAGAGAGTGTGTTTGAGTCTATGAACACCAAGGGGATAGCAGCATGACCATTACTTTGCTGTAGTTGTACATTGTCACATTAGTAAGTCTGCTATTGTGACCATGCCTAATAACAGGATTATGGCTCAGGAAATTGCCATATGCCTGGCAAAGCAGCATACTCAATCCACCATGTTTTCCCACACTGTCAGGTACTGTTTTACCTTAGAATGACACCATGAAGGTAATAACATCTGACATTTCAGCATCTGTCAGGCCACTGCCTAACCATGACCTGTTGTGACATATACACAAGCAATAATCTATTGCTAATGGCATTAGCAGTGTCTGTTGAAGAAATGTGGACAACATCACCAACACTCTACTCCTAGACCACACAAACACAATGTGTCGGAGATGCAAGTCTATTAAGAACCTTGAATCCATGCTCTGTCATGACTAGTCAATACCTATGACAATGAGTGATTTGCCAGCATACTCACCTCACCTCCTACTCCACCCAAACCCACATCAGACATATCTACATATGCAAAGGTCATTACCAGAGACATATTTACACACCAGAGACCTCCAAAACTCAAACACAAGCACACTACACATAATTCTTTATCTACAGAACATATTACACATAATAGCTCATGCACCAGTTTCTCCCTGGTTAAACACCTAAGAAATACACAAAATCAAACATATCAGTCATAGGTGATTCCATCGTGAGATACACTGATGTCCCTCTCACCAGACTGGATAAGGAAAAGGCCACAGTCCACTGTCTGTCAGGTGCCGCAATATGTCATATCACACATGCACACAAGTCTCCCAACAGTAAGTACTGTTATGACTCCGTCATAGTCAATGTTGGTGTGACTGACTTTAGACGTACCTATCTGGACTATAGGAAGAGACACATGACTGAACTCTCAGACTACGTGTCTCAGCCAGGTATGTCCCTAACCCTATGCAGAATTTTACCTTCAACTACAAAGATGCCTCAATACAAACAGAAAATGATTGACCTCCATAATTAGTTTAGTGTCCTGTGTCATTCTAAGGGGATACAGTATATGTCAGCCTGGGATGAGACCTCAGTCTTTTGCCAGAGATGGTCTTCATTTTTCACCCCATGGATTTCGGCTACTACTGGCCAAGGTTCTTGCCACCCCCATAGTGCCATTTTTAGGTGGTGTCTCAAAGACAAAATTCCCAAAGTAAAAACCGCATCAAAAAACAAACTCAAGGTTATACAGCTAAACGGTAGGAGTCTCATCATGAAACTGCACTCACTGGAAGCTGTCCACACCTTGGAAGATGCAGACATTTGTGAAGTCACAAAGACCTGGATCAAGGCTGTGGAGAGCACCCCAGCCATATTGGGTTAAACCTCCTTCCACACATTCACACCTGATACTGATGGCATGAAAAATAATGGGGGCAGTGTATCACTATTCTTTAAAGATAAATACACATCCAGACTGGTTAAGTAGTATGGCTCTCTGGAGACACGTCAGGCGCAATTAACTATTTGTAGGGCTCCTAGTCAAGTCATTGCCAGCTACAGGACCCCCTTCATGAATCAGAACACCCCCTCTGCTTGTTTGCATGTACTTGATTCTATCAAGATATATCAGAAAACCATGGTTTTGTGTGACCTTAACTACATATCCATTGACGGAGTAGATTACTCTTGATCATACTCACTTGCCCAAAGGTTCCTCATCTTCATTAACTGCAATGGCCTGGACCAGCTGGTTAACACCCACACAAGGGGAGCCAACATCCTGGATATTGTGCTTAACAATATGGGGGACCACTGTAGCACCACCACTGTGAGTTCCTCCCTGGTGAGAGCTGACCACAAATCTGTCTCATTCAAAGAAGCTGTCACATTTGTCCTCCCCCTAGCAGTAACTACATGAAAATATTCTCCAAAACAGATTAGAACCTCTTACAGGATGGAATAAATAGCTTCTCTGGACTTTTTCCCTCAGCTGGAACTGGCAACTATGGCGAGCTCTACAGCAATGCTTTATACAAATACCTGTATAACTGCACTGACTCTGCTGTACCTGATAGGACCAAAACAAGCTCCTCAAGGAAGAGCAAACCTGCCTGGTGGACAACTGCCATTAACAGGCTTTACAGTAAATGGAAGAAATTGCTGTCTAAGACTAAGAGGGAGGGAGCCCACCTAAACTGAAAACACCCCCCGCCTCAGCTTAAACAAGACAATAAGAAGTCTTGTGAAGTCCTCCAAATCAAACTGTGAGTCCAAATTAGCTTCCTCAACAAAGGACAACCACAACGCATTCTCTAGTCATATTTGTAACCTAAAAGGAAAGGCCCAGATTTGTGCCACACTATTATTTAATGCTACCACATATACTTGGGCCTGTGGACATAACTAACCTGTTGTCCAACAGGTTCTTTGACAACTTCACTCCCCTATCCCTGCCACATATACCCCATGACATCCCTACCACCTGTCCCCTACCTTGTATCTCTAAAGAGTAAGCTGTAAATGCCCTCTGTAAGGCCAAAAACACAGCATCTATAAGACCTGATAACATCCCAGGCTGCATCCTACATGGGCTCTAACATGAATTAGCCACAACATTGGGTACTCTTTTCAATCACATAGTAAGCACTAGCTTCATACCAGATGAATGGAAAACAGACACCATTATTCCCTTGCACAAAGGAGGTGCATCCACTTACCCTGGGAACTATAGACCTATTAGCCTAACTAGCCTTATCTGCAAGGCCATGGACCAAATCATCATGGACCTTATCAACAAAGATATAGGTAATCACCAAAAACTTCACTGTACTCAGTATGGATTTGTCAAAGGCAGACCATGCCTGTTAAACCTGGTGGACTTCTTTGAGACAGCCACAACAGCCCTGCATGTGGCGATATCTGTACCTACAGCCTACCTGGACTTAGCTAAAGTTTTTGACAGTATCCCTCACTCTGGCATCATAGACAAACTCACCCAAGTAAGCATCAAGTGTTATATCATTAGATGGGTTGCTAACTGGCTCACTGATAGAACTCTTATAGTCAAAATAGGGGAATCCTCCTCCAATAGCAGACATGTAATCAGTGATGTTCCACAAGGTTCAGTCCTGGGACCTGTACTGTTTGGAATCTACTTCTCTGAAGTACAAGCAAAAACTAAAGGTCTGTGGCTGACAACGTTTGCTGATGACTACAAACTGGGTGTGGTCATAGAATCTCCAAATGATGTCAACATCCTGCAAGATGGTCTTACACAAACAAATGATTGGTGTGAAAGTCATGACCTTAAACTCAATACAAAAAAAAATTTAATATCACTCCTTTTGGTGACAGGGATGTCCCTGCTAACTACCAAATCAATAGCAACACCTTACTTACGCACTCAGTGGTCAGAGGCCTGAGCACACAGGGCATTCTATCTTGCTCATGTCATAGGTAAGAGCATTGTTTCCAGAAAAAAGATAGTTGTAACCTCCTTGTACTCTTCCCTCAACAGGGCACTGATTGAGTACAATGGCCCTTTTGGTATGTACCTTTTCAAGCACCTACAGCAATTGGAGAGAACACAAAGTCCCTCCCAAGGAAAAATCAAGGTCTTCGGCATCTGTTCTATTTGGATCATTTGAAATTACTTTCATTTTATTCTGTTTCATAGAGGCTACTCAGAGGTAATGTGTGCCTTGCATATGAGGCAATCTCTGACCCTGCTTTATTGGGAATGCTGCATATTCATAAGTCAAATGGTACACAGGTTACTCACTCTAAAGTCCTTAACCTGGTGTATAACATTAATAAAATCTCCCAGAGGGACAGATTGTTGTCCCAGAGATTAACACACCTTTGGAACTGACTCCCACTTCATGTCAAAGAGAACACTTTATTAGCCGTCTTCCAATGCACTATGGACGATTGGAGGATGACCATATTCACCCCAGGGATTCAACCTGTGTACCTCTTGGAAAGGGTGTGAAGATAGGTCAAGGCTGCCAGCCTAGCCATATAGAATTCTGTAGATAATTCTGTCATTTGTAAATATTAATGTAAGCCACAGGCTTGTTCTCTTAAATGTGAAAAGACTGCATTGGATATTGAACTGCAAAAATGTAACAGCAGTGCACTCTGCTGTAAGAAAGCTAAGTCAAGCATTTCATGACTGTCTTTGATGTCAAAATTCAAAGCCAGTATGTCTAGAGGGAGGCACCCTGCCTATTGTTTTAAGACCAGAGTTAATGGCTAGAATTTGTATGTATAAATCTCCTTTATTGCTCTGGTTTCTGACCAGGTGTAAAGAATGTAAATGTCGTTTCTGTTAGCCTGGGAACACCAGAGAAGTGTGAAGAATGATGTCATGTGAAACAGCTCTGTGTTATCAATTTAAAGAGAGAGAACCAGAGAGCTCAGAGCATTTTGTCTTGAGAACATCCAACATCACCAGCACTGCTTTGCTCTATATGTAAGTTATTTAGAATTGTGTCTTCTTTTAGAAATAGCTAGGAATTATGAAGTTTAGACTGTGTTTTTCTGTGATATCAGAACTTTTCTACAGTATTATTTTAAGTATTTCTCTGTGATCTCTGAACTCTTGACTAGCACTGTGTAGTAAGAAGTATTGTCTTGTGTTTTATTATTTATTATTACATATTTGTAAACCTTTCAACTGTGGTTGTTTTATGTAAAGTTAATTTAAGCTCTAGAGTACATTGCATGTGTATAGTGATACTATACCAAGTCACTCAAATAAGCTTTGACTGTTCAGTCACACACCATTTGGATAATAATATTTCACAGTAATAATTGGACACCCTTTCAGAAGGACTTTTGAGTAGCTGATATTAGTGGGTGGTGGCAGCTAGTACTACCTTTTAGACTGGGCAGAATAGGGGCACAGCTGGAGAACCTGTGCCAGTCTTCCCCAGGAGTGTCTGTATGATTGTATATAACTCATATCTCAAAGTGTGTTTGTGTCAGCTACTTGGGCAGGGACATGAAGCACTGGTTGGACAGAGAGGGTGCTGGAGGTTTTAGCTTGCCCACTAGGCTGAGATCTGGACCCTATAGCTGTTCCAGTGGGGACTCTTATTGGAGACCTTGAGAGAAAGGGAGAAACCATCCCCAGACTGACTGCGATCTCTGTGTGCTCCTAAGGAAAATTGTACTTTACTGTGCGTGTATTTATTATCCTTTCCCTATATGGATGCCCCTCACTGGTGTTAGTGGTGAGGATTGAGGCTTCTTGATTGCTGGGTCAGTGCACGGGCATCACATATTAATTGTTTGGTAGTGGCGGGATATCCATACCACATATTAATTGGTTGGCAAATACTAAATGGCTTGTAGTGGTGTGGGTAAAGTGAATTCCTGTAGCTTGTGTACAGTGATCACTGAAGGTGTTTTGTACTCTAAATCAGCCACGCAGTGAATACTCAGAGTTCAGATCACAATTGTTTTATTTCTTTTGTTAGCTTAGTTAGTCAGGAAGAGCAGGTTGCATGTCAGCAGAAGAGTACGGAAATCTGACAAGGAGCCAGCTGGCTGAGATGTGCCAGGCTAGAGGACTGGTGCATGGAAACCTGACTAAGGCAGACATGATTGCAGATTTGGTAACAGCTGCATCAGAAAACAGCAACCAGGAGGATGACCAGACTGGCAGTTGAGATGTACCACCCTCAGAGTATTGACAGCTCAACCTTTCTGCAGAGGACTTAAAAATCCATCTGGAGCTAAAGAGACTTGAGTTGGAGGACAGGCATTTGGAAACAGAAGCTGAAAGACTGAGACATCTGCAGGCTGAGGAGAATGAGAAACTGCTATGCCTGGAAGCTGAGTAAAGGAGAGGCAGAGGCAGCATGATAATGAGATGCTGACTCTTCACTACAGTCATGGAAGTGGAATCGAAGGGAGTGCAACTGGACCTCAGAAGCACAAAAAAAAAGGTCAGTAAATTTCTTCCGCAGTTTAAAGAGGGGATCATTTGTTGATAGTTTCATTCATATGTTTGAGAGAGTATAAACAGTAAGTGATGTTGACCAAAGGTTCATAGGGTTGGTACCAGGCCATTGGCCAGCCCTAGGGTTCTATAGTTTGCCAGTTTGTGCCACAAATTTCTGGCTATTTCTTCCCACAGTATTTACTTCCCCTGGACCCCTGTCTAGCAGGGGTGACTGATGTGATCCCCTAGGGTGAATTTCCCTCCTATCTCTCTCATCCAATCATCAAGGTTCCTTTGAAGAGGACCAAAGAGGTGCTCACATGCTTGACATGTATGGCACAGTCTATTCCAGAGTCTGAGGAGTCTCTAGGGCTCAGGTGGTCCTATCCCTCCAGCATGTTTTGTTCATTGTGATGACAAGGTTTAGATTCTCGAAGTGGTGTCTCTGAGGGATTGGGGACTTTCTTTTTAAGTGTAGCATGGTGTTAGGCTCCTGCACGCACGCTTCCTGACCCCCAAACTTGCTGATTGTGAATAATATTTTGATTATACTGCTGTTACAAAAAATCATTTGTTAGAATTTGTTTACGCTTAACGCCTGAAACATATAGGAAAAAGTTTTGTGAGCATAGATGCAAGACAAATGTAAAAAAGTTTGTGTGAATATGTTGCTGAAGTGAGCACTTATTTTCATAGGTGGGTGAGTGGATGTCAGGTCACCACTTTTGAAGGCTGGGCTGGGCAGACCTTTTGGTGAGGGAACAAGTCCCAGTAGCACTTCTGCCTGGAGGACATGGTGTGATCTCAAGTTAGCTGGGACAGACAAATGTGCTACTTCAGATGAGTTGGGAAGAAGGGAGACATATATCTAGCAAGCAGGGTATCCCTGCATGGGAAAGTGACCCCAGGTACAGCTTATGGGTCTAAAGGAACCCATGGTAAGGCAACAGACTGCCCCAACAGAATCCAAGTTAGTAGCAGTGGGAAGCCACTAGTCCAGGTAACAGGTCCAGGACCTAGGGTTAAATAAGGTTTTGAATGTAAATCCACGGGGCCATGTGGCATACAGGTGTCCAGGGAGTGTGCAAGGTGGGGAAACAAAAGGTGAGGATAGCCAGTAAGGGAAAGACAAAATGCCAATAGTAGGTTGGGTTCTTGAGACAACAAGGGCATTGAACCACCATCCTGCAGATGTCTTGATAATGGAAGAATTTGTTTGAGGCAGTACCATGTGCTAATGTAGTTAGCATGCAGCTTCAGCTGGCATTCGAGACTAAGCATGTGGGTCTGGTAGCTCTGTGGGAGACCCAGACCAAATCCACATACTCTGCAGCCAGGACTGGTGAGGTGGTTACATTTCAGGAGGAAGCTAAATTGTAGCAGTGGGAGACTGAAGAGGAGCCACAGCTGCTTGTGGGTACTGGATGTTCCCCTTGGACAGATGTGACTGAAAAGGTAGAGGTGAGTAGTAGTGATCCAGGCTGGACAGTGAGACACCACTGTCAGGAAGATGTCAGACTTTTCCTGTGGAAGGAGAGCTGGAAGGATTACAAAGAGAGAATTGAGATAAGCAATCACCGCCTTGTTCAGACCTTGCTACCTGTAAGGCCTGGAGGCAGGTAGCTAGTGGAGAGAGGGACCTGATTGTCAAGGGAAGCGGAGGAATCTGTATACTGGGACAAAGGGGTTACAGTATGCAGGAGAGAGGACCCCTGAGGAGAGGGCCAAGGGTGAGAGGGTACAGCAGTTGAAGTGCCTTGTAGCCTACCCTCTGCCACTTCTAGCTCCTAGCCCATGATATTCCCTTTGTAGGTCATATGGGTATAAAATGTACAAAGAGACATATTATGCAAGAACTTCTATTGGCCTAGAATTTTGTAGAGATGTAACAGGGTACCGCAGAATTCCCAGAACAGTGCCAAAAGGTAGGCAAGGCAGGAGACAAGGTGAGAGTTCCTTTGATGCCTTCCTTGCCTGTCGATTGAGGAAGCCATTTCCCAGAGGGTAGCTATGGATACTATGGGACCTCTGAGTATCCTAAGATCCACAGGGAAAAAGTATATCCTAGTGGTAGTAGACTATGCTACAAGATACCCTGAGGCAGTGGCTCTGTCCTCCATTGAGGTGGAAAAGGTGGCAAATGCTTTGTTAGAAATTTTCAGCAGGGTAGGTTTCCCAAAAAAATACTGACTGACAGAGGTGACAATTTCATGTCAGACCTGCTGGCTTGTCTGTGGAAGTTCTGTGGGTGAAGCACATGAAGACCACCCCCTACCATCCCCAGACTAATGGTCTGGTTGAGAGGTTAAACTATACAATCAAGTCCATGCTATGGGCATTTGCAGACCAGTTTAAGACGGAATGGGACAAATATTTGCCCCATCTGTTGTTTGCTTACAGAGAGGTTTCCCAGGAATCCACAGGTTTTTCACCCTTTGAGTTGCTTTATGGGCATAGGTTGAGGAGACCTCTAAATTTAATTCGAGATGAGTGGGAAGGTGAGTATGAACCTCACAAGGAGTCTGTTGTGGCATATATCCTAAACCTCAGGACAAGGCTCAGGGAATTCATGAGTTTGGTCCAGGAGAACCTGGCAGAAGCCCAACAACAGAAAACAGTGTGGTATGACAGGAATGATCAAGCTAGAGAGTATGCTGTGGGGCAGCAGGTAATGGTTCTCATTCTTGTCAGATTACTAAATAAGCTGCGCAGCTTGTTTGAGAGGGCCTCAAGGTGGTGTGTAAGAAAGGTAAGTGATGTTAGCTACATGGTTTAACTGTTAGGCAGGAGGCAGGGGCACAAATTTTACCATGTTAACATGACAAAACCTTACCATGATAGGGAGGCCCTTGTGCTGAGCATTTGCAGTGGATTGCAGAGAGAGAGTCTGAGGGAGATCTGCAGACTGATCTCTCCTCAGTAAAGCTCGGACTGACACCTCCAGTGGAAAGGGTAGCAATGTCCCATCAGCTATCTCCTATCCAGATTCGAGAAATCTAAGCAGTGTTACAGGTGTTTGGGTACATGTTTACTGGGAAACCAGGGCACACCCACCTGGTGCAGCACCAGGTGGATACCGGACCCCAAAGGCCTATTAGGCAAGCCCCTTATAGGGTGCCTGAGAGAGTCAAACAGATTCTGGAGGGAGGCTAAGGCAAGATAAGGTTGAACTAGGGGTGATTCAAGAGTCCAACAGTCCCTGAGCCTCCCCAGTGGTGCTGGTGCCAAGGAAAGATGGCAGCACCAAATTCTGTGTGGATTACAGGAAATTAAATAGTCACACAGAGTCAAAAGCTTACCTCATGCTTAGGACAGATGAGGACCTAGAGCAGCTGGGTGGGGGGGGGGCTAAGTATCTAACAACTATTGATCTTACCAAGGGTTACTGGCAGGAGCCCTTGACTCCCAGTGATAGAAAGAGGTTAGCCTTTGTGACTCCTTTTGGCTTGTATGAGTTGACAAAGATGCCTTTTAGGATGAAAAATGTCCCAGCAACTTTCCAGGGGCTGGTAGATCATATCCTAGCAGGAGGGTTTGCCCTTGCTTACCTAGATAATATTGCCATCTACAGCCATTCCTGGCAAGAGCACCTTCAACATGTCAGTAAGGTGCTGGGCAGACTACATAGGGCAGGGTTGACCATTAAGCCGAGCAAATTTCAGGTGGGTATGGCAGAGGTCTCCTACCTGGGACATAGAGTGGGGAGTGGTAAGATCAGGCCAGAACCTGCCAAAGTAGAAGCCATTCAGGCATGGCCTGCACCTGTTACCAAAAAGCAGGTGAGGGCATTTTTAGGGACACCAGGGTACTAAGGAAAGTTAGTCCCCACTTATAGTACCATAAGCTGCCCTCATACAGACTCTGACAAGGAAGAACAGAGCCAGGCAGCAAAATGCTGGGTTGTGAAGATGGAGCCTAGGGTGCTATGTCAGCATAGCACTGCAGTGGGATTATCAATGCCAACACAAATGGGCTCAAGACAGGAATGGGGCAAAAGTATACCAGATATACCCAACCCTCTCAAGCAGCATTTCAAGGGTCACTTGAAAACTAGTTTGGCGCTTCCAGGAGAGATGCAAGATAGGTGAAGGCTGCCAGCCTAGCCATATAGAATTCTGTAGATAATTCTGTCATTTGTAAATATTAATGTAAGCCACAGGCTTGTTCTCTTAAATGTGAAAAGACTGCATTGGATATTGAACTGCAAAAATGTAACAGCAGTGCACTCTGCTGTAAGAAAGCTAAGTCAAGCATTTCATGACTGTCTTTGATGTCAAAATTCGAAGCCAGTATGTCTAGAGGGAGGCACCCTGCCTATTGTTTTAAGACCAGAGTTAATGGCTAGAATTTGCAGGTATAAATCTCCTTTATTGCTCTGGTTTCTGACCAGGTGTAAAGAATGTAAATGTTGTTTCTGTTAGCCTGGGAACACCAGAGAAGTGTGAAGAATGATGTCATGTGAAACAGCTCTGTGTTATCAATTTAAAGAGAGAGAACCAGAGAGCTCAGAGCATTTTGTCTTGAGAACATCCAACATCACCAGCACTGCTTTGCTCTATATGTAAGTTATTTAGAACTGTGTCTTCTCTTAGAAATAGCTAGGAATTATGAAGTTTACACTGTGTTTTTCTGTGATATCAGAACTTTTCTACAGTATTATTTTAAGTATTTCTCTGTGATCTCTGAACTCTTGACTAGCACTGTGTAGTAAGAAGTATTGTCTTGTGTTTTATTATTTATTATTACATATTTGTAAACCTTTCAACTGTGGCTGTTTTATGTAAAGTTAATTTAAGCTCTAGAGTACATTGCATGTGTATAGTGATACTATACCAAGTCACTCAAATAAGCTTTGACTGTTCATTCACACACCATTTGGATAATAATATTTCACAGTAATAATTGGACAGCCTTTCAGAAGGACTTTTGAGTAGCTGATATTAGTGGGTGGTGGCAGCTAGTACTACCTTTTAGACTGGGCAGAATAGGGGCACAGCTGGAGAACCTGTGCCAGTCTTCCCCAGGAGTGTCTGTATGATTGTATATAACTCATATCTCAAAGTGTGTTTGTGTCAGCTACTTGGGCAGGGACATGAAGCACTGGTTGGACAGAGAGGGTGCTGGAGGTTTTAGCTTGCCCACTAGGTTGAGATCTGGACCCTATAGCTGTGCCAGTGGGGACTCTTATTGGAGACCTTGAGAGAAAGGGAGAAACCATCCCCAGACTGACTGCGATCTCTGTGTGCTCCTAAGGGAAATTGTACTTTACTGTGCATGTATTTATTATCCTTTCCCTATATGGATGCCCCTCAGTGGTGTTAGTGGTGAGGATTGAGGCTTCTTGATTGCTGGGTCAGTGCACGGGCATCACATATTAATTGTTTGGTAGTGGTGGGATATCCATACCACATATTAATTGGTTGGCAAATACTAAATGGATTGTAGTGGTGTGGGTAGAGTGAATTCCTGTAGCTTGTGTACAGTGATCACTGAAGGTGTTTTGTACTCTAAATCAGCCATGCAGTGAATACTCAGAGTTCAGATCACAATTGTTTTATTTCTTTTGTTAGCTTAGTTAGTCATAAAGAGCAGGTTGCATGTCAGCAGAAGAGTACGGAAATCTGACAAAGAGCCAGCTGGCTGAGATGTGCCAGGCTAGAGGACTGGTGCATGGAAACCTGACTAAGGCAGACATGATTGCAGATTTGGTAACAGCTGCATCAGAAAACAGCAACCAGGAGGATGACCAGACTGGCAGTTGAGATGTACCTCCCTCAGAGTATGGACAGCTCAACCTTTCTGCAGAGGACTTAAAAATCCATCTGGAGCTAAAGAGACTTGAGTTGGAGGACAGGCATTTGGAAACAGAAGCAGCTGAAAGACTGAGACATCTGCAGGCTGAGGAGAATGAGAAACTGCTATGCCTGGAAGCTGAGTAAAGGAGAGGCAGAGGCAGCATGATAATGAGATGCTGACTCTTCACTACAGTCATGGAGGTAATCTGGAAGGGAGTAACTGGACCTCAGAAGCACAAAAGGTCAGTAAATTTCTTCCGCAGTTTAAAGAGGGGGATCATTTTGATAGTTTCATTCATATGTTTGAGAGAGTATGTAAACAGTATGATGTTGACCAAAGGTTCATAGGTTGGTACTAGGTTATCAGCCCTAGGGTCTATACAAGCCTAGCCATAACAATTCCCTGGCTATTTCTTCCCACAGTATTTACTTCCCTGGACCCCTGTCTAGCAGGGTGACTGATGTGATCCCCAGGGTGAATTTCCTATCTCTCATCCAATCATCAAGGTTCCTTTTGAAGAGGACCAAAGAGGTGCTCTGCTTGACATGTATGGGCAGTCTATTCCAGAGTCTGAGGAGTCTCTGGGTCAGGAACCTATCCCTCCAGCATGTTTTGTTCATTGTGATGACAAGGTTTAGATCCCTGGCGTGTGTGTCTCTGAGGGATTGGGATTTCTTTAAGTGTAGCATGTAGGTTCTGGGTACGTTTCCTGACCCCCTAAACTTGCTGATTGTGAATATTTTGATTATACTGCTGTTAAAAATCATTTGTTAGAATTGTTTACGCTAACACCTGAAACATATAGGAAAAAGTTTTGTGAGCATAGATGCAAGACAAATGAAAGTTTGTGTGAATATGTTGCTGAAGTGAGCACTTATTTTCATAGGTGGGTGAGTGGATGTCAGGTCACCACTTTTGAAGGGCTGGCAGACATTTTGTTGAGGGAACAAGTCCTTAGCACTTTGCCTGAGGACATGAGGATCTGGTTAGCTGACAGACAATGTGCTACTTCAGATGAGTTGGGGAAGAAGGGAGACATATACCTAGCAAGTAGGGCATCCCTGCACGGGAAAGGGACCCCCAGTACTGCTTATGGGTCTAAAGGAACCCATGGTGGACAGCACAGACTGCCCCAACAGAATCTGCCAGTAGCAGGGGAAGCCACTAGTCCAGGTACAGGTCCAGGACCTAGGGTTAAATGTTTTGAATGTAACCAATGGGGCCATGTGGCATACAGGTGTCCAGGGAGGCAAGGTGGGGAACAAAAGGTGAGAGAGCCAGTAAGTGGGAAAGACAAAATGCCAATAGTAGGTTGTCTTGAGACAACAAGGGTACTGAACTACCATCCTGCAGATGTCTTGATAGGGAAGGATTTGTTTGAGGCAGTACCATGTGCTAATGCAGTTACATGCAGTCAGGCTTCGAGACAAGCATGTGGGTCTGGTAGCCTGTGGGAGACCCAGACCAACCACATACTTGCAGCCAGGACTGGTGAGGTGGTTACTTCAGGGAGGAAGCTAAATTGTAGCAGTGAGACTGAAGAGGAGTCACAGCTGCTTGTGGGTACTGATGTTCCCTTGGACAGAGTGACTGCAAAGGTAGAGGTGAGTAGTAGCATCCAGGCTGACAGTGAGACACCACTGTCAGAAGATGTCAGACTTCCTGTGGAAGGAGAGCTGGAAAGGATTACAAAGAGAGAATTGAGACAAGTGCAGCTCTCAGACCATACCTTGCAAGGCCTGAGGCAGGTAGCTAGTGAGGGACCTGATTGTCAAGGGAAGGAGGAATCTGTATACTGGGACAAAGGGTTACAGTATAGAGAGAGGACCCCTGAGGGAGGGCTAGAAGGTGAGAGGGTACAGCAGTTGGTAGTGTCTAAAGCCTACCCTCTGCCACTTCTAGCCATAGCCCATGATATTCCCTCTGCAGGTCATATGGGCATAAAATGTACAAAGAGACATATTATGCAGAACTTCTATTGGCCTAGAATTTTCAGAGATGTAACAGGGTACTGCATGACCTGTGAACAGTGCCAAAAGGTAGGCAAGGCAGGAGACAAGGTGATAGCTCCTTTGATGCCTTTGCCTGTGATTGAGGAGCCATTTCAGAGGGTAGCTATGGATACTATGGGACCTCTGAGTATCCTAAGTTCCACAGGGAAAAAGTATATCCTAGTAGTAGTAGACTATGCTACAAGATACTCCCCTCACAAACTTGACAAGGAAGAACAGAGCCAGACAGCAAAATGCCAAGTTGTGAAGATGGAGCCTAGGGTTGCAAGCAATATGTCAGTATAGCACTGCAGTGGGATTATCAATGCCAACACAAATGGGCTCTCAAGACAAGGAATGGGGTAATGTATACTCAGATATACCTAAGCCTCTCAAGCAGCATTTCTCAAGGGTCACTTGAAAAACTAGTTTGCGTTCTCCAGGGGGAGAGATGTGTGAAGATAGGTGAAGGCTGCCAGCCTAGCCAGATATAATTCTGTAGATAATTCTGTCATTTGTAAATATTAATGTAAGCCACAGACTTGTTCTTTTAAATGTGAAAAGACTGCATTGGATATTGAACTGCAAAAATGTAACAGCAGTGCACTCTGCTGTAAGAAAGCTAAGTCAAGCATTTCATGCCTGTCTTTGATGTCAAAATTCAGAGCCAGTATGTCTAGAGGGAGACATCTTGCCTATTGTTTTAAGACCAGAGTTAATGACTAGAATTTGCATGTATAAATCTCTTTTATTGCTCTGGTTTCTGACCAGGTGTAAAGAATGTAAATGTAGTTTCTGTTAGCCTGGAACACCAGAGAAGTGTGAAGAATGATGTTATGTGAAGCAGCTCTGTGTTATCAATTTAAAGAGAGAGAACCAGAGAGCTCAGAGCATTTTGTCTTGAGAACATCCAACATCACCAGCACTGCTTTGCTCTATATGTAAGTTATCTATAACTGTGTCTTCTCTTAGAAATAGCTAGGAATTACGAAGATTAGACTAAGTGTTTTTCTCTGATGTCAGAACTTTTCTACAGTAATATTTTAAGTATTTCTCTGTGATCTCTGAACTCTTGACTAGCACTGTGTAGTAAGAAGTATTGTCTTGTGTTTTTATTATTTATTATTGAATATTTTTAAACCTTTCAAATGTGGCTGCTTTATGTAGAGTTAATTTAAGCTCTAGAGTACATTGCATGTGTATAGTGATACTGTACCAAGTCACTCTAATAAGCCTTGACTGTTCAGTCACACTTATCATTTGGATAATAATATTGCACATTAATGATTGGACACCCTTTCAGAAAGACTTTTGAGTAGCTGATATTAGTGGGTGGTGGCAGCTGGTACTACCTTTTAGACTGGGCAGAATAGGGGCACAGCTGGAGAACCTGTGCCAGCCTTCCCCAGGAGTGTCTGTGTGGTTGTATATAACTCTGATCTTAAAGTGTGTTTGTGTCAGCTACTTGGGCAGGGACAAGAAACACTGGTTGGACAAAGAGGGTGCTGGAGGTTTTAGCTTGCCCACTAGGCTGAGATCTGGACCCTATAGCTGTGCCAGTGGGAGTCTTATTGGAGACCTGGAGAGAAAGGGAGAACAGCCCCAGACTGACTGTGATATCTGTGTGCTCTTAAGGGAAATTGTACTTTACTGTGTGTGTATTTATTATCCTTTCCCTATATGGATGCCCCTCACTGGTGTTAGTGGTAAAGATTAAGGGTCCTTAATTGCTGGCCCAGTGCACGGGCATCAGACAGGGACAATAGGTGTTCATGCCTGATGCGTACATGAAAAAAAAATTATGTAAGCTTTATTGAATTCCCTGTCTATCTCTTAAGATACCAGACTCATCGTGGTTAATAAAATAACTGTATGATAAGAGGAATACACATTATTTCACGATTTGTCTGCAAACAGCTTTATTTTTAAATTTATGCAGTAACTCTTACCAGCAACTGATATAGCTAGCGTTTCCTCAAGATTCTCTAATGTCTGTATAGTACTGTAAGTATGCAGTCATGAATTGTTGCAGCTATTGTACTAAGGACTGAACAGTTTTATTCACCCAGAATTTTCCTTTATCCACCCACCTATTGCTCTATATTGATGTCTGACCATGTTAGGATACTGGTTCCTAGTACATGATCAAAGTTTTAAAACTTCGAACACGACAATATCGAACTTGTCTGTTCGAAGTTTCAAAACTTTGAACACTGAAAAAAAAATTTAAAAAAAATACAACAGTAAACTAACTGTTGCAAACAGGGGGCAAGCCCCCCTGCACCCCCCACACTCCCGCTCTTTAAATATACCAACTCCGAGGTCACACTACACTGCAGTAAAGGGAAATATTCCCTTTCCACACTATAGTGCGGTCTTGGAGTTGGTATATTTAAAGAGCGGGGGGGGGGATGCAGGTTTTAAGTTTAGTTTTTTTGTTGTTTTTTTTAACGTGTTAAAACTTCTGCATGTTTGACTATATGGTTTCGACCATATAGGGTTCGAACTTGTTGAAGTTCGATCACGTAATAGGAACCCATTAGGATACCATATCCAATTAGCTTTTTTGTTGAAATCAATGCTTTATTTGAGCTGCAACTTACACTTTATGTTGTTGCTGGGTTATCGACTGCTCAAGATAGATAGATAGACAGACTCATATGGCTAGTTAATCAATACATTCTTCTGTGTGTTACTATAAAACACAACTGATAGTCACTACATGCTGGGGACTCTTTAAACAACAGATGTTTCCTTTCAAAACTCTCTGTGGTTGTGTTAAAAGCTTGTTTAATGCTCAGTATGTACATTGATTTACCATGCTGTTTATTTAGCTAAGTTATTAGCTCCAAACTTACTGATCATCCCAACATATGATATGCCTCACAGGATGTCTGTATAACTCCTACCTTATGCAATGCTGATATACAAGCCCAGGTTAATAGCCTTGATTCTTTGTTAATTGATTTTGATGCATAGACGCTATTGTACAAATAGGGACTCAATCTACTTGTTACCATATGGTCCATAATAGGATGGGAGCTTATAATATTGTTATATTAGATGTATATACTGCCTACTCCTTTCTGTTACCTGCCTTATTGTATTTACTGTGTACTAAACCAACTTAACATTGCTTTCCCATCTCATACTTTATAAACTATTTGTAAGCTGTTTCCTCTTTTCAGCCTCCTCTGCCCCCCCCAAAACAACCTCTCTCTTCCATTCTGTTTTTCTCTATAGGTACCTGGCTCCACCTGTAACTTTCAGCTAATCCAGGAAACTCACTTGAAACACCGTCATCTCGGTGGCTCCTGCCCAAAATGTAATACAAGTCAAACGGCTTTTCAAGTTCCTAAATATACTTAGTGACTGTAAATATATAAATCAACAATAAAAAGCTACTACATACTATATACCATAGTTAATATAAATCCCTTTCCTCAGTACCAGTTGGACATCACTGAAATACTCTATCAACCTCCCCCTAGGCTCCCCCTTTATCTTGCACTATTCATCCTTGCTAATTGTGTGGCACCTCTGAGACTGCACTATATTGCTTTTAGTGCTGCTTGCTCTTTTCCAAACAATCCTTTCTACTTTATCCTATCCACTCACTTCTCTTCACACTCACAGACTCTCTCTATTCTGGTTTTAATTGATAGTTATCCCCTGAATTCATTAGCATTTATCTTAGAATTTTAGGTAATTTTAGGTAATTAGACCCTTCTGAGTTAATCAAACAGTTTACTTTGTTTCTAATCAATGGTTTCTGTTCTCCCAGTTATTACACAGACAAGCGTTCCTAAATACTAGAGTTAGATACTGCTATGCTGCTCTCCATGCCTACCATTCTATACAACAAAGTATTTGTCTTGCAACTTACAGATTATTTTTCTTGTACTTCTAGCCACAACAAGTAAAAGGTCCAACCCACTATATTCACCCTCGCTTCACTCAGGATCACTCCCCTCCCCTACCACCATTCCTGTATACCCCCACTCTCCTTACATATATAAAAAGTGTACACACCCCTGTTAAAATGCCAGGTTTTTGTGATATAAAAAAATGAGACCGTAATAAATAATTTCAAAAGTTTTCCCACCTTTATTAATGTGACCTATATCCTGTACAATTCAATTGAAAAACAAACAAACCTATTAGGGAAAAAATGTAAAAAATAAAAAATGTACAATAAGCTGGTTGCATAAGTGCACACACCCTTAAGCTAATACTTTCGTGAAGCAATTTTGATTTAATTCTAGGATTCAGTCTTCTTGGGTACACACCTGCCATCAATTAAAGAGACTCTGATTAACCCCAAATAAAGTTCAGCTGTCCTAGTAGGATTTTCCTGACATTTACTCAGTTGCCTGCTACAGCAAAAGCCATGGTTCACAGAGAGCTTACAAAGATCAAAGGGATCTCATTGTTGAAAGGTATCAGTTAGGAGAAGGGTACAAAAAAATTTCCATAGCATTGGATATACCATGGAACACAGTGAAGACAGTCATCAAAAAGTGGAGAAAATATGGGACAACAGTGATGTTGCAAAGAACTGGACATCCCTCCAAAATTGATGAAAAGACAAGACAAAAACTGGTCAGGGAGGCTCCCAAGAGAACTACAGCAACACTGAAGGAGCTGCAGGAATGTCTGGCCAGTACTGGTTGTGTACTACATGTGACAACAATCTCCCGTATTCTCCATATGTCTGCACTATAGAGTAGGGTTGCATGACAGAAGCCTTTTCTTACATAGAAAAAGATCCAGGCATGGCTAAAATTTGCAAAATAATACATTGTCTCCCAAAAGCATGTGGGAAAATGTGTTATGGCCTGATGAGACCAAGGTTGAACTTTCTGGCCACAATTCCAAAAGGTACATTTGGCACAAAAACAACACTTCACATCACCAAAAGAACACCATCCTCAAGGTGAAGAATGGTGGTGGCAGTATCATGCTTTGGAATAGCTTTTCTTCAGCTGGAACTAGGGCTTTAGTCAAGGTAGAGGGAATTATGAACAGTTACAAATACCAGTCACTTTTGACCCAAAACCTTCAGGTGTCTGCTAGAAAGCTGTAGATGAAGAGGAATTTCACCTTTCAACATGACAGTGAACCAAAGCATACATCCAAATCAACAAATGAATGGCTTCTCCAGTAGAAAATTAAAGGTTTGGAATGGCCCAGCCAGAACACAGACCTAAATCCAATAGAAAATCTGTGGGGTGACCTGAAGAGGGCTGTGCACAAGAGATGCCCTTGTAATCTGAAAGATTTGGAGCACTTTTGCAAGGAAGAGTGGGCAAATATTGTCAAGTGAAGATGTGCTATGCTGATAGACACCTACCTAAGAAGACTGAATGCCGTAATTAAATCAAAAGGTGCTTCAACAAAGTATTAGTTTAAGGGTGTGCACACTTATGCAACCAGCTTATTGTAAGTTTTTTATTTTTTATAATTTTCCCCTAACAGAGTTATTTGTTTTTCAATTGAATTGTACAGGTTATAGGTCACATTAAAGGTGGGAAAAGTTTTGAAATTATTTATTGTGGTCTCATTTTTTATATCACAAAAACCTGGCATATTAACAGAGGTGTGCACACTTTTTAGATCCACTGGTATACACTTCTCAAAACCACTCCCAATTCTTCATCATCCAATCAGCCCCTCTGTAACCACACCCACTCCTCCCAAACAAACTTTAAAAGCATCCTTCGCCAGTCATTGTTCCAAATATTCTAAATATACTTTACTTCTAAACAATTAAACTTTACCAAACAATTAGACTTTACAAGTATCCTGCACTAAACATTGTTCCAAACATCTTAAATATACTTTACTTCTAAACTAGCACATATCCTACTTTTTACCATAGAAAATGTCCAACACCATACAGCTAGCAATCCTGACTACCAGCCTTAGTATTTCCCTCCTAATACTGACCCATGCCACCTCATTCTATTATATGAAATGCTGTCTCCCCCCAAAAACTCCTACCTTATTGACAACAACCCAACACAATGTAACAAGTTTCTTGAATATCTCATCAGTTTTCACCTGTAATAGTGTACTCACTCATAAATTCAAACTGATCTATATCACGTTATCGTAAACTGAAAATGTCGAATGTGAAAAGAGAGAAAGTGCTGAAAACTCAAAGTTCCATTTTTGAGATCGCAGTTTCCTCACTGTAATGCAATCTCAGAGTTGGAATATATATATTTAGTGGGGGAGGGGATGCAGTCCCACACAATACAGAGTTTGAGTTTCTGTATTTTCGCTCTTTTGACCGTTCGACATTTTGCATCTATGATAATGTGATATAGACTCAATTCAAACTTCTCTCCATCAATACCAAACAAAAACTAACTCCCAATTCTATAGCAAATTCCTTTATTAAATCCAATTACTTTGTACCCACATATAATACACCTATTATTTTCTCAAAGTGGTGATATTGACCCAAATGCAGGCCCTTCCTTCTCCCCAAATACAAATCACCCCTCTCCTCAAATACAAACCATTCCTCCTCCCCTTTCTTAAAGACAGCGACAAATACTTGAAACCTTGGTATGATAATCAATATAAGGAGTATCTGTAATAAAATTAATGAATTTCATGTCGGCCCTCACAATATACTCCAGATATAATAGCTATCACAGAAAATGGCTAAAACCACATATAGTAGAGATTGAAATAGTTCCAAATGGTTGCAACATTCTCTGAGAAGATAGCTATAATCTATAGCAACTCTTTAACCATTACAACTTTTCCCAAACCTGTCCCAACTTTTAGCAACAAAAAAATTCTGTTAGGTTAATTACAAAGAAACAATAATAAAAATGTATGCATAGAAGTAATATAAATTCCTCCAGGAGAGTATATACCTACTCATGAATTTTTTTTAGCATGGACAACCCAAAATGTAGCCAATGAAACTTCCATTCTAGGAGATACCAACATTAATTGACAAAACCTAATCTCAGACACACCTTCCAACTGTATTAACCTCTACAGGTTTACACAACTGGTCACATATCCCACACTAATACTAAACAATCAACCAGACTCCACCTTAGACTGGATCCTAGTTTCAGATCCACAAAAGTATTCTAACACTGGTACCCTCCCTAGCATTCTCAGTAACCATCTACCTGCTTTTAAGCATATAACCTATACACAGGTGCCAAAACCCCAGTCATATAGAGCATCCAGAAACCTAACTGATTTTAACCAAACAGACTTCAACAATGCTCTAAACACCCATAACTGGACTCCACTGAAATCCCTACCATTAGAAGAAGCAGTGCACTACGTTAATAAGACCTTTCGCAATACCTGAAATACCTTAGTCCCAATCCAATATAAAAGAGCACAAATCAATCATGCTCCCTGCCTTACCAAACTAACTAAACAAATGCTTCAATCAAGAGACCATGCCTGGAAAGAATGGCGTAAAAACAAAACTCAAGCAAATGAAATTAATTTCAAACAGCTTAGTAATACAGCAAAGAAATTAGTCAAAATGATAAGAAAAACTACTTCTCACAACAATTATCGATTTCAAGAAACAACTCCAAAAAATTCTGGAAATCAATCTTCTCCCTCCTTAATCCTGGCACAACACAAAACCCATCACCTTTTCCAGACAAAGATCCAGAACAAATAGGCCATATTTTCAACTCCCACTTCATAAATAGCATTGCTAAACTTTGTCAACGAACCCCACACAAAACAAAAGAAATCCCCAGTAATAAGATAACCACCTCAAACTCAACTCCTAAGGACGTCAAGACACACCCTACATCCCACAATGATCTAAACAACAACACCCCAACAATTCCAACTTTTACCCTAAAACCCATGCCCACCTTGCTAGTACTCAAATTATTAAATAAATTAAGACCTTACTCTTATTTGCTGACAATCTCCACTCCAAATATCTGAAACTTGGTACCAAAGCAATAGCTTATTCTATCAGTATCCTAATTAATAGATCTCTCTGAGAATCTACAATCCCTCAAATATGAACAAAGTCCATTATAACCCCACTGCATAAAGGCAGAAACACAAGCAACATAACAAACTATTGTCACATTTCTATTCTCTCTTCATTATCTAAAATACTAGAAAAACGTATACAGCATCAATAACTAAAATACCTTTGTGATAACAACCTACTTGCCCTTACCCAACATGTTTTTTGACCTGAACACAGTACTATAACAGCCCTGCTGTCTTTTACTGATGCTGTGAACAAGGTTTTGGACACTGGTCTATTAACATCAGTACTTTTACTGGCTCTATCAAAAGCATTCAACACAGTATCACACCCTAAACTACTTCTGCAACTTGCAGCTCCAGGATACACCCAACATACCCTTACCTGGTTCTCCAACTACCTGAATAACAGACAACAGTCAATAAAATGGCAAACCAAACAATCTGGATACATAGTCAATAACACAGGTGTCTATTCTAGGACCTTTGCTTTTTAATGTGTTCATAAATGATCTTCATTCTGTCTCCTCCAAAGTTCAGTCATCCAATATACTGATGATTCCATGATCATATCCTCCTCCAATAACTTTTCTGATCTCCAAAAAATAACACAAAAGGCGTTTACAAACATAGAAGCTTGACTAAATGATTTCACAACTTCTTCTAAATCCCCAAAAATTCAAACTATTACTGCTCTCATCTAAGCCACCTTCATATGATTTTAAGATTTATTCCCATAATAGGACTGAAATCAAATTAGTGAAGTCAGAAAAACTACTAGTTATTACTAGTGATGACAAACTATCCTTTGAGCAACATATTCTAAACACTATAAAAACACACTTTAAAGTATGCAAACTCTATAGACAAAAGTTATACACGAATAAACCCATAAAAATAAAACTGGCTAATAACCACATATTCCCATCCTTGTTCAATGGTTCCCCATTTTTTACTAACATCCCTAGGCAACAAACTACAATCATGCTATTATAAAATAACAAAATACTCTACCAGACTATCATACCAAACTCACCACTGTCAAGCCATTAAGAAATTAAAATGGCTTGAATTCCCCCACTTCCTTCATTACACATAACTAACAGTAGCCCATAAACTAATATACAATAAAGAAAAGTGCCCATATCTCTAATCTATCTTACAGTTCTACACTCCTACCAGAAACCTTCGGTCTACTAACAAACAACTCCTAAACGTTTCCAAACCCAATAAAAGGACTGGGCAAAGCCTGTACTCACATGCCATATCTAAACTATGGAACACCCTACCCCCAATATCAAACAATTAGATTCTTTAAAAAAATTCAAACTCACTTTAAAAAATCACTTCCTTAATAAACCTATATGTCCCTGCTCACAAAATCATAGACCACCTTGAGCTATGTTAAACATCTGAAAGTAATATGACACCAATCAATTTCAAGTAAATCTTCTTGTAGATTTGACCTAATTTTATATTTGGCATAATCCCATTCAGGCCATGTTGGCCTTTGCGTGGATATATTTTTTTTCTTATTTAATAACAATGTACCTACTGTCTTGCTTCATACTTGTACTACCATAAAAATATTCTATGTATACTACTAACACTAACTCGACTATGTAATTTTTTTACATCTTTCTTATACTTGTTCTTCTTTCAGCCTTTCCCGGTTAAGGGTCACCACAGCGGAACTCCGGTCTGCCAATGATTGGCAGTAGATTTTTATGGTGCCAAGGTGCCAGCCCAATGCCCAACCTTCAACGAAGGCATGCCCATTCACGCATGTCTTTTGAATGCCACTCGACCACGGGGAGGACATGCAGACTCCACACAGTAGGCGCTCCAGTCTTCTTATACTAATCCTTAGAAAATTGTATATGCTACACAACTGTATAAAACTTTATACTCAATGTATTATATTCTTTAGAAAAGTTGTTATAAAAAGCCTAGAACATTTATGTAAATATTATATGTGTTAAATATTTTTGAATTTTGTAACTGGAGCTTTTCTCTCCAGGCCTCCACTGAAAATGGGTTTTCGACCCAGTGGACTTTCTGGTTTAACAAATGTCAATAAATAAATAAATACTCAATTATATTTTAGAAAATGTTAACTAAGATCTGTCCTCTCTGCATATTGCACTCTTTCCATTAATTCATCTTTGTTTAAATTCTGATGCAGGTTTAGCTATACTGTAACGTGACAATGCTACATTGGTTGAGATAATTTACGTTGAGCATTACTTGCCTTTAATTACTTGTGTTTAGATTTTAAGTAGCTGAATACAGATGTAGATTTTTTTAACAGAAAAATGTCAAAAACTTTTATAGCTAATACTTATTCTAATATTGATTTTGAAACAAAAAAAAAAGATGAACAGACATTTTACAACTGAGTGTGTTTTATACATTGTATCGGTGTCAGTTACTGTGTTCTGCTAAGAATATGAATTCGATGACTCTTCAGTAATTTAGGAACACTTCTGAGCTATAACTATTGTGATATATGAACAGCTTTTGCATATGACATAATATTTTATTTTAATTTTGGCTGTAAGTGAGCTTGGACTAGATCTGGATCAGTTCAAAATATTGGTCATTCCATCCCAAATACATAAATCTGTGGTCAGATGACAATAAATGGGCAGTTGTCCCATATCAGTATTTTATGTAGGGGTCAGGTCCCTTAACTCCCTTGAGCAACAACACTCCTCATTATTTATTATAATCAATTCTGATGTCATAAGTATTTGCTTTCTGCACAAAAAGGAAGCATATGGTTTTGTCCTTTTTTGTTCAGTTCTGAGAAAATGCATGCATTTGTCCAAATCCAGCACTTGTGTTTTTCAAGGAAAAAAATGTTTCTACTTGTTCCATTTTCAGCAATCTGAGTAGACTGGAATGACTGCTTAGGTATTTAACTGAAAAGTTAATAGAAAATGTGCTTAACTGCATTTTAGGCAGAAACAGAAAAATACAAAAATCAGGCTAATAAATAACAAATATACAATGGAATGATAATGTTGAAGCCATAATATTTGACTTTCAAAGTGCAATTGGAAAGAAAATACTTTTAAAGATAAAAGAAAGAGAAAAATAAAATAATTTCTAAGAGCTTACAACCCTCTGCTTGGAAGAATGAAGAAACACTAACGCATGTGCATCCTGTCTTACTGAAATTTATATATCATAGTTAAACTGAAGCCATGGATGTGTTGTGATAATTCCATTAAATGTATCTTTAGTGTTTTTTTCAGAAGAATTTAGGTTATTTGCTTTCTCTACATTGCATTGAAGGGGGTTTACAATAGAAAATACCTAGCGATGAAGATCTTACAAATTGTCACACTGGAATACATATAGGTAGTGATGATGACAGGAGCCATAGAGGATGGAAAAGCTCTAGCACTGCCACTGAAACTACAGCTTTTTGCAAACAAAAGGCTGCAATTCATGAACAGCTTGCAGGTTAATGTTTTCAGTAACAAACAAATTTAAAAGGTGGTAAGCTGTAGTCCCAACACATTCACAAATAAAATGTAAAGCTGGATCAGTATAGTATTAAATTATAAGACTGAGTAAACTTCCATTCAGACCATCAGTGGCTTGCAATAGCTCTGTGATAGGGACCTTTGCTATTTATGTGAAAGAAGAAAATAAAAGTAGCTCTTTAATAACTCCCATTGTATATTCAGGATTCATATTTTTATAAAGTTGTTTATTTATGTGAAGATTAAAACACTACTCATGGTAAAAACGTAAAAGAAAAGATTTTGGGACCTAAGATGGTGGGGTACTATAAACTGTTATACATCACAGTGTGGACATGAAAGGTGTGAAAACAGCAATGAAGGAAGAAAGGAAAATTTCTAATGATGACATTGATAATAATTCCAGGATCCTACTGGAAATGAATTTAAAGAATAAGTTTTGTTTTGTTTGAGTGGATGAAATTTCATCAGCTGTGTAGCCCAGCCATAGCAACCTCAGTGTCACACACATTTATGCAAACCATTTTACGTTTATTTTTAAGTGAGATTTCCACAAGTATCTAGATGTTGTTGTTGTTTTAGTGCCAATAACTTTAATTTATGGGACAGATATATCAAAATATTTCTGTTTTCTGTTTATTTACTAACAAATATGATCCATGTTGAACAACAGATTATGCTTTAACTAAGGAACTAGAAAATAATAAAATTAAATACAGATGGATGACCATGCTGGATTCACTGTGAGTAAACTTGTCAAACTTAATTCACATGCCATTATTGAGATCCAAACATTTTAAACCTTTGGGAGTCATAATTCAAAAAAGTGACACTTTTAGGCTTGCAAAATACAAAAACAAGGTTTTACAGGAAGGCAAGCCCTCTTGCAACCTATACTCTATATAACCTAAATCTGACACTGCAAAAATTCAAAGATGAGGGAGAACGTGATAATAAAACAGTATTTCTCTTCTGTTTATCTCTTGGTCTAAAAGTAATTACAAAAATGGCAGCTTTTCAGTGTTGATGTTCTGAGCAGCAATTATTCACATACCAGTACAGCGTAGCTTTCCTGACAGCACTTTTAAAAAGCCTGTGAAAAGTACTTCCTGTTAAGAGCTAATGCGTGCATTCACAAAACTTAAAAATAAAATGCAATCAAATCCCAAATAGTGAGTGTTTCACCAGTAACAAAATAACAAAGTGCATGAAAAGAGAATAGAAGTTAAAAGAAGAATTTGGTGATAGGAGTCGGAGGTTGAAGTTGTTGTTATATAAGGGGAATAGTAAGAGGCAAGATTACTGAGGCAAAATCCATATATCAAACATACAAGACATTTGTTTAAAAGCTAATAATGATGTGTTAACAATCAGGAAATAAAATAATTGAAGAAATATGTTGGGCCATACACTGAGACTTTACAAGTTGCTGTTATACAAAGCCATGTTTTGTACATAGGACAGGACAAAATATTCATAATATGCTAGAGAAAAAAAATGACTGAAAAAGTAAATATAACAAAATTGGACATTTAAATGTGGGGAACATTCCACCTGCCCCTTTTCTCTAGAAATAGCTCTTTGCTCATGTTCTCCACCAGGCTAACTAATTTAACCCCTTACTGTCTAATTTCCTTCTCTCCACCACCCATTGTCAATACTTCTTGGCAACTGAGCCTTCTTAGCTTCAGTTTGTGATATTTGTATCTTGAAAAAAAAAAAAATATATATATATATATATATTTTTTTTTTTTTTTTTTGTCTGTATGAATAGTATAAGCTTATTGTACTACCATTGCTATATGCTGTTAGATACAATGTGAAGGAACTTGCTTTTGAACTCCTATTGTAATTGTCAAATGTACAAATGTATAATAATGTAATCTTCCTTGGAGCTTTTCACCCCGGGTCTCCAATGAAAATGGGCTTCTGGCCCAGTCAGACACCACCCGGTTATCAAATGTAAATAAATAAATAAATAAAGTTCATACAACCACATGCTAAAATGAACAACACTTGCATACATTTTTCATATTGTAACCTATAATTTGATACAGGTTTTTTGAATATGGAGTTATTGTTTTATACAAAAAAACAGTAGTTATCAGCATTTATATGGTATGAAAATGGTTGCATTAACAATGTGTTAACTAAATATAGTACTCTTTATGTTATTTTAGGTACTAGAAATACTGAATGCATGTGTTAAGGGGTGGAAGCTTTAACAGAGAGGGTAGATATCCAAACCAAAGTGTAAAAGATGTCACACAGTCAACCCATTCAATTAAACTTTATTTAGTAAAGACCCATAGGATATATGCAAATAACTTTTAAGGGCTTACCAGTGTTTCAGTCACCTGGCTTTTGAATGGTCACAGCTCTTCACTTTTTACTTTTTAGGTCTTTACTGATACATGCAGGCAAATAAAGCCAAACCTAGCAGCTGTAGACATGACATGTTTTTCCTTTTTTCTGAGCTCATCAGCATGGCATAAGTGAATTGTTTGGCTATAGTAAAAAGTATACTTGGATACGTATCTGAATGTCAATACAGTAAATCTGAATTATACGATTTTGGCTAATATGCATTTTATTTTGACCGTGAAATTTGTTAGCTTACAAAACTGACTATACCAGTGAATTACAACAAACATATAAAATAATAATTTACTTGGTTCTCAAATATTTAATGTGATGCTGTGCTTGCATCTTTGTAAAACTAATTTCCAGTGTTCTTCAGGAATACTATATACTTAGATTCCAGGTGTTATTTATTTTCTAAAAGCACACACAGTCTATCAAGTATACACAAATCCTTGATTTGCTTGTAAAAGGACAATAACTTTGTTACTTTTCTCTAAATTTAATAAATAGATGAATACACCCTTGATACTAGCTATGCTCTTTTCTTGTCTAAGCAACTGATATTTATGCATTTGAAATATACTAATCGTATCTAACAGAAAGTATTTTTCTTACCTAAAACTGGTATGGGGAAGAAAGGAAATAAAAGGAAAAAAAAAATCCCAAAACTTCACTATGTACAAAAAATAAATTATTTTAGAATGAAAAAATCAAACCCACTTTGTATGATTCAACCAAGGATAAGCATAGATGACTATACTACTTTCCAAAACTCTAGTCAAATAAGTAAATTAAAAATTATCAGCCTGGGAAAATGTTGGCATACTCATTAAAGTACTTGAATACAGAGACGTTACTCAGAGATGTGTCTTGTTTTACAGCCACTAAAGTGGCGTGAAAAGCTTACATTAGACTCATCCATATTCTGATTGCAGTAATAAGATGAGCTCAGTGTTTAGAATTTCCTGCATCTTAGATAGTGCTAAGTATATTGGGAGGACCTTGCTAGTTACCCACAGTAACACAAAAAAAAACCTCTCAGGACTTCTGGTAATTAAACCAGCAGCATGGAATTCTATTCTGCTGTTCTCTCCCTTCAGGTTTATAGGTTTATAGGTCAGTACTAGGCTATCTGCCCAAAGGCATTTATAAGTCTAGCTGGAATGTGCTGGCTTTCGCCACCCCCTTAGATTAGTTTCCTGTGCCTCTGTCCAGCAGAGCCATTGAAGTGATCCCTGGGGTAAACTTTTTGTTTCCCATCCACTCGTCAAGGTTTCTCTTGAAGAGTGTTAGTAAGGAGCTTTGCCTAATGTAGATTGGAATCTTGTTCCAGAGCATGGGAAGTCTCTGGGACAGGAATCTATCCCTTCAGCACATCTTATTTATTGTTGTGGTGAGGTTTAGATCCCTAGAGTGTGTGGCTCGAGGGGATATAGTTTTCTTTAGATGGAGCATGTCCATCAATTCTGAGTTGGACATAGCCTTGCATGTCAGGCAAAGATCACCTCTGAGTAGGCAGTATGTAACCAAGTACAGCTGGAGTTTCTTCATTCGAGTTGCATAGGGCATCTGTTTGAGGCCAGTGATTCTCTTGGTGAGGTACTTCTGTGGTCTTTCCAGCTGTTGCAGGTGTTTTGTAAGGTACATCCCGAATGGGGCATTGTACTCTATGATGGGTCGGATGAGTGATGTGTAGAGGGGCACAATGATCTCTTTTGATCTGGATACAAACCCTTTTGTGATTAGGTGGGCCACATAGAAGGATTTTCTAACCACTTTGGCAATGTGATTATCAAAGGAGAGATTGTTATCTACATGAGTCCCCAGATCCCTTATTACATCTTCCATATTTAGGGGGCTACCACCTATGTGGTAGTTTGTGGGTACTTTGTTTTTTCCAAAGGGGGTGACTATGCACTTTTTGGCATTTAGCCTGAGGCCATGGTTTTGACACCAGGCATCTGTCTCAGTGAGACCCTTTTGGAGGATGTCTTTGTCAGCCGGAGAGTCAATTATAGCCCCTAGTTTGCAGCCATCTGCAAACTTGGTCAACCATAGTCCTCCTGTGCTTGCCTGTACCTCTGAGAAGTATATGCCAAACAGGAGGGGTCCTAGGACTGAGCCCTGGGGAATGCCACTTGTAACCGGTTTAGAGTCAGACCTAGCTCCCACAACTCTTACCATGTGGGTTCTGTCCATGAGCCAGTTGGCAACCCATCTCATGATGTAGGGATTTATGTTCAGGCTGGTGAGCTTGTCTATAATACCAGAATGGGCAATGGTGTCAAAGGCCTTTGCGAGGTCTATGTAGGCTGTGTGGACCACCTTTCCCTCATCTATGGCCTTGGTAACTTTCTCAAAGAAGTCCACCAGGTTTAGGAGGCATGATTTGCCTTAACAAAGCCGAACTGGGTAGGGTCCAGTGTTTGGAGGTTCCCAATGTCTCTATTAATAAGATCCATGATGATGCGCTCCATAGCCTTGCAGACCAAGCTAGTCAGGCTTATAGGGCGATAGTTCCTGGGGTCTGTTGTGGCTCCACCTTTGTGGAGCGGAATAACCATTGCTGTGCACCACTCTATGGGCACGTAGCCTATGGAGAGGCTGTGTTTGAACAGTGTGTTTAGGGGAGGGGTTAGTTCATCTTTGAGCTCGTGTAGGATGCAGCCTGGGACACCGTTGATGCTGTGTTTTTGGCTTTGGAGAGGGCTGTTTTAACCTGAGTGTCTGTGATTTCAGGGGCACTACATTCTTCTGGTATGGTTATGGGCCCTTTTGGGGTTGAGATGGGGGTGAAGTTTGCACTGATCCTGTCTTCCAGGATGTTGATGATATCGGTCAGTTCAGTGTATTTTGTGCCATTCTGCACTAATTCCGAGCAGATCTGAGAATTGCCACTTAGATTCTTGACATATCTAAAGAATGCCTTGTGGTTATCTTTGGAGTCTTTGGCAATTTTTCTTTCGAAGCTAGCCTTGGATGATTTTTATGAGGCATCATAGTTTTTTGCTGATACTGATTAGGGTTGTCTTCCCTTCTTGGAATTTTACTCTTTTCTGTACTAGATTCCTCCTTCTATTGTATAGCTTGTTTATGGCAGGGGTCCACCAGACTGGTTTGTTTTTCTTGCAGGAGTGAATCTCGGTTTTGCTTGTGATAGCACAATCCATGCATTCTTTTAGGTGCCCTTAGAGTGCATTAGTAAAGGATTTTGCAGCTTGGACTGCATTATCCTTTAGCATGGGGGATCTGAAACTTTCCATCTCGGTCTTAAGTAACGTAAAGTTTGCTTTTGAAAAGTTTTTCACAGTGGCTTCTTTGACCGGGGGCGGGGGCGGAATGTGGATATCCAGAGTGATTAGTTTATGGTCAGATCTAGCCAGCGAGGTGTTGACCTTCGGTGTGGAACACCGGTCGCCCATGTTGGTGATGACCAGGTCCAATATGTTGTCACATCTGGTGGGGGTGTTGATCAGTTGATCCAGGGCGTTTGAGTTTATAAATTCTAGGAAATGTTGGGCAAAGGAGTTAGTACTTGAGTAGTTCTCACCGTTAATGTTTGGGTAATTGAAATCACCCAATATCAGGGTGTTTGGTAGGACCTTTACATTTCCCAGTTACCAGAAATACAGAATGGGGGTCTTGGGACATAGTGGGTGATCTGTAGCAAGCTATAATTTGAATTGCAGTTCTGCCCATTGTTAGTTGCACGTGGATGATCTCTGAAGCATCGTGCTGTGCCACTAACCTGGAGGTGAGGGTATCCTTAATGAATATGGATATGCCCCCGCCTTTGGTATTTTGTTCTGGGTTTTTCGGCTGAACTGTATGGTATGAGTTGTAGCCTGGTAGTGCTGGGGTGCTCTCTGGAGCCTTAAACCAGGTTTCTGTTACTGCACATATATCGATTTTCTCCATACTGAGGAGTGCCTCGAGTCCATGCATTTCGAGGTTTAGACTTTTGGCATTGAGTAGCATTACCCTCAGTTTTTTGTTACTTGTGCTATTTACAGTGGTGGATTTGTCTTTTGAGCCTTGCCAAAAAAAGGCACTATGGGGGTGGCAAGAGGCATGGCCAGTATTTTAAAAGCCTAAGGGTGAGAGGTGCAAGCCGTCTCTAGCGAAGCAGTGTGGCTTGTCGAGCATGTCATCCCAGGCTGACAGACACTGGATCCCCTTTGAATGACACCAGAAGCTTAGCCAATTGTTGAAATTGATAATTTTTTCTTTATACCGTGGTATCATTCTTGGTGAGGGTAGGATGCTACTCAGGGCCAGGGTCATACCGGCCTGGGCTATGTGATCAGAGAGCTCTTCCATGTCTCTTTTCGTGTAGCCCAGGGAGGTATGGCTCAGGTCATTCACACCAACATGGACAACGACAGAGTTGTATTTGTACTTGTTCTGGATTGACTTGAGTGCTTGTGTTATGTGACAGATCCTAGCACCCGACAGGCAGCTAATAGTAACCTTCTCCTTGTTCAGCCTAGTGAGTGGGACATCAGTGTGCCTGACTATAGTCACCTATTACTAGTGTGTTGGGTATGTTATTTTGCCTTAAGGGTTGTGATTACGTGGCACACTGGTTTTGTGAAGTATGTGTTTCATGGTTTGTGTTGGGGGGTAGAGGTTGCTTGGATGTCTGCTTTGGAGGTCGGTTGCTTTTGCAGATTTTTACTTGGAGCCTCCGAGTATGTTTTCGTGCATTTATGTGTGTTTTTTGCTGGTGCTGGTTTCACAGGTCTATGTGAGACTGGTGGTGTGATGCAAGTAATTCCCTTCTCCTCCTGACTGTCTGGTCCAGTCTTGGGTTGAGAGAGCTGAGCCTCCACTTTGACTGTATAATTGCATCTCTCACATGTATTAGTGTTTGGTGGTAGGAGGAGAGGGTTGTCTGTGTACATGAGGCAGTTGTAGCATTGCCTCAAAATGCCCAGATTTACCAGTTGGACCAGAGAGTACACCTGAAACTGTCCTTTGGACATGCCTGGATAGGTACAGTGAGCTGTTTTACTGATTAGCTGGTAAGGTCGAATAGGGAGCCTTGTCCTTCTCTACAGTATAGGGGAGTCTAGTGCTAAGGTTTATTAGTGCTTGCCATGAGTTTTGAGCAAGTGCCTGGCTGAGACGTGAATGGTTTGAGTGCTTAAGTTGAAAGTTTGTCTAGTTCCAAGGAAAAAATTGAAGAGCAGACTTTGTGGAGCCAGGAATAATTATACCCTAGCTAACCGGCACTGCCCGGTACACAAAACTGTTATGGGCAAACACAGAAACTTGTAACACAGCCCTGAATTCAGCACTAACCTGAAAACTGGACTATATTAGCTTAGAAAGGCAGGAAAACAAGTATATTTTTTGTTTTTTTCAGAAAATAAAGCAGATACAATAAAAAAAAAAACCACTTTAAATGCACAGAAATGGCTATCACACTTGAGTGTGTAGCCTACAACAGTTAAACAGGTAATTTAAACACTTTGTTAAAGTGCAGGCAGTAAAATAAGTACAATATGCAGCTGAAACAAGCTTTTTAAATCACATAAACTCTAACAATCGGCATTTTAGGCGGAATTAGCTAAAGGCAGCAAGAAAATGCAGAAAAATTATACTTAGTCACTCCAAAGTCTTTATTTTGTCTCTCTGCTGCTGTAGAACTCTGCAGGGCACCAAGCAGGAGCTTGCCGAGCTGTATACAAGCACAAAAACCTTGCAAATGTGGGTTTTATAGCAGGGAAATGAAAGAAATAGAAATTAGCCCACAATGGCCAATAAACTACTAATTTCTGGGCTGAAATAATTCCTCCAGGGACAGATAGGCTGCTCAAAGCTCCCCTCTCTCACAGGTGAACAGAGAAACATCCTTCTATCCAAGTAAGGTATGCGCAAACACAGAAATTTGTACCACATCCCTGAATTCAGCACTAACTTGAAAACTGGACTATACTAGCTTAGAAAGGCGGGAAAACAAGATTTTTTTTTTTTTCAGAAAATAAAGCAGATACAATCAGAAAAACACTTTAAATACGCAGAAATGGCTATCAAGTTTACTATATTCATTGTAAAAACAGTAAAATAGTATAATACTGTCTTCACATTTCTATAAGCATTGTAAAAAAATATTTTTTAGAAACTTAGCAAAGAGCTGAAACACCACCAAGAAAATAAAGCAATCATCACACACTTTCAACTGTATCTAAAAGAAAAAAAATCTCAACTTTTATCTACAGGTTGTGAAAAGATAATGGTCTCCAGTTTAACCCCCTTTGTATTGTAAAAGTCCTTGTGATTTTGTTAAAAGGCTACCTGATTTTATTCTGGTTATAAACATTCAGCGCTGCAGTTTAAAGGTACTGTAAAATAAGGTTTTAAAATAATATTATCACTCCTGAGAAAAAAAAAATACATTTCCAAAATAATATGCCACTTAATGTTATTGTCTCTGTGAAAATAAAGCACCAAAATGACTGAAGGTCATTATCATCATCCTGAATATTTTTGTCAAGCCATACAGTATATTGCACTTATTAATGGACTGCACTGTGATTCTCTCTTATATTTCCTTTAGGCAGCTGCATTTCAAGGCTGGAGATGATCAATTAAATAAAACCAAGCTTAGTAGGATGTTAATGTCCCATACCATTTATCCAAAGAAAAGGGTTTTCATACTAAAAATATTTGAAAATTCCAACAGAAAATACCACAAAATGAATAATATAAATTTAACAATAAACAGCAAAATAAAAAAAATCAAGAAATATAAATAATGGACCTAGTGACATTCATTAAATCTATGTTAGTTCAGCATACTTAGCGTTGGTCCAATAACTTTGAAACACAAATGTTGACACCCATCTATGCATGCGTTGAGGTCATTCCTTGGTACATGTTGTGACTCCCTACCCCCTGCTCACTATATATATATTAACCCTGAGACCGCATGATATTCTCCTTCCATAAATCACCTTTTTTCACACAACTGTCAACCACTTGCAGTGTTGACTGAAGTGGATCGACCATACATGAGTTGATGATAGTCATGATCAACCAATCTAATACAAACATATATTTAAAGAAAGGACCAACATAGAAAAATATTTCAAAATATGGTCACAAGTTTTTTCAACTTCCCAGTCTTTGTTATACAAATATAGTCTAATATGTCCTGACAAAACATTTCAAACAGATGTGCTAACTAATTTAGTATGCTTGATATAACTGTATTCCATTATTAAGTGCAACAGATAGAATCCATAAATACCCTGGAAGTCAGACAATTTCTCACCACTAGTGGAAATTGCCCAAAGTGAGGTGGCTAATTACTTTAGCAAAGAGAAATTCTGAATTAGAGATATGGTAGAGCTACATTGAGAAAGACCTTATTATTGGCTCTTTACCGTGTTTCAAAATAAAACACTGCACTGTCAGACATGACTGCACTATTGTTCTTCCTAGCAGCCTATGCATCATATTAGCAAATGAACACATCCCCCACACTCACACACACACACAAATTCACATGCACATACACACACACACACATACACACACACACACACACACACACACACACACACACACACACACACACACACATAGAAACATGCACACACACAAACATGGATCAAGATTCACAGTTATCTATCCATAATATATACACACATTCATTCAGACTTATTCCTGCCTATAACCAAACATGCAAGGGCACACGCCAACCTACATATGTACAGTGACACATACTCACAGCTTCACTGGAAGTATCTGCATCATGAGGAGTCCTAAAGTCCAAAGAATGGTGACCCACGTCTTTTGAAGGCATTCACTTTTAACTCCTAGAGTAAAATTTTTCTTGGCCAATCAAATTGGGAGCAACAGACATTTCTTGGGAGAGCACACATCATTAGCTACCCCCATGGCCTATCACTTTAGTATGTGGCTTTGCCCACAAAACCAATATCCACCCCCCCCCCCCAGAGAAAATCATATTGATAAACTGGTCAACGAAACAAAAAGGTTTAGCATAATGCAAAAACCTGAGATTACACTTTTACATTTCACTGAATTTCAGGGATAATATTGATTAATCTAAGAATAAAATTTTATTGAGTTTTATCTGAATAGTAACAAAACCCCCCAAAATCTGCATATGATTACAGTTAAAAAGATGCATTCTATAGTTTTGATTCCCCTGAGAAGATGGAAAAATAGAATTATATTTAGATAAAGATTTCAAAAGCATAACAATTTTCACTGGCTACTTACCAAGTGACCGTCTTCACGTGAAATACCTTAGAACTACTTGCTGAAAGCCCTTTGCAGTGGCAATGTTTTAGTCATACGTGTCACTGTAGTCAGCAAACAGACTGGGCAAAAACAGGAGGATTATAAGATGCTGATCCAGTGCCAGGATCTGTCATTTCATAAGGACTCTAAAGTCCCATAAACCAGACAAATATGACTAGAACTTAGTGGTGGCTCATGTCATAGTTACTGGTCTCAGGTACTCCACCTAGATGGATATGCATGTAGACACAATGGAACTTTCTATGCATGAGTCAGAGGCAGGAAAGATGCTGGTCTTGAAGAGTATCTTACTTTCACCAAGAATGATGCCTGCATGCCAAGACAAGATAATTGGCATTATAAACTGGCTAAGCAGATGGTGTCATTCTAAGTGGAGGAAGTATGTGTCAGCCTAAGTTGAGATGGAAGATAAGGCTTCATGTTTACTAGGGATGTGCTATGCCTCTTGTATCAAGGTTTCCACATATGAGCTAAAGCTTTGCTGCTTCCATACTACCTTTTGTAAACAGAAACTCCTACTGGACATACAAGCATAGCAAACTCATATTTGGACAGCATCATTGTGGCGCCACTCAGTGATAGGAATCTAAACAAAAAGGTGAGGGAAAGTTGGATCTCTATGAGCTCCAAGTTAGTATCTTGGAAATTTCGTGTGAGGCAATGTTTTTTCTTATAAATATAGATATTCCCTCATAGTAACCCAAGGGCTTGAAGGTGTGGTAAATACTAAACGCCAGTATAGATGAAGTGCTATCACATCAATGAATTCACGTCTGTAACTACAGAAATATAAATGTTTGAGTTACAGTAGGACCCCTGGATTTCTAATCTTTCTGTTTAGATTCCTAGCAATGAGTAGCTCAACAATGTTGTTGTCTAAATTTGAGTCAGTAAACAAAGTCAGGAATGAGAGTTTTAATATGAAGGGAAACAGATGTCACAGAATACAGACTGATGCTTTCTAGTCCAGACTGGCATTCGATAGAGTGGAAGACAGCAACAGTCATCCCTCTGCATGAATGGAGGCCATCTACAGACCTGGGAAATTAAAGCCTGTAAGTTTGACTAGTCTTACATGTAAGGCCAAGACAAGAATAATCATCGACCTGATAAATAATGACACAGGAGGCCTCCAAACACTGGACCTGACCTAGTATGGCTTTGTCAAGGGCAGGTCATGCCTACTGATCCTGGTGGATTTCTTTGAAAAAATCACTAATGCCATGGATGAGGCCAAAATAGTACATACTTACTGCCTCAATCTGGCTAAGCCATTTGACACAGTTCCCCACTCAGGTATTATAAATAAACTCACAAAACTTGGTATAAATCCCTATGTCAGCAGATGGATAGCCAGTTGGCTCATAGACAGGATACCTGAATCCTGATCCGGAAGAGACCAGTTGCTAGTGGTGTGCCACAGCGCTCAGTACTGGGACCACTCCTGTTCAGGATATACTTCTCTGGAATCAAGGCAAATGTGGAAGGCCTTTGGATGACAAAGATTGCCTCCAACTGCAAGCTGGTGGCAATCACTGAATCCCCCAATGATGCAGATATCCTTCAGAAGGGTCTGGGTCATAGAAATGATTGGTGCCAGAACCATGGTCTAAAACTAAATGCAGAAAATGTTTTATCATACCTGTTGGGAAGTCAAATACCCTTGCAAATTACATCAATAACACACCCCTTAGAGTGGACTCAAAGGTGAGAGATCTAGGTATGCAGAAAGATAGTAGCCTGAAACTTTGACAACCATGTGTCCACAGTGGTGAGGAAATCATTTTATGTGGCACAACTTATAAGTAAAGGTATGGCATCCAGATCCAAGGAAATTATAGTACCACTGTTCTCAGCCCTCATAGACCAATAATCAAGTACAGTGTGCCATTTGGCATGTACTTCACTAGGCACTTACAGCAGCTGGAGTGAATTCAGAGGTTTCTCACAAAGAAAATACACAGTGTAAACAACATGAGGTATGCAGATATACTAAAAGTCCTATCCCTTTACTCTGTCTCCTACCAACTATTAAGGGATTACTCAAGACTGACCTACAAGGCACTCACAAATCCAGCCCTGATGGAGCTGCTACACATCTGCAAGTCAGACAGCATGAGGGTCACCCAGTCTAGGGATCAAAACTTAGTCAGCGACTCAAACAAAACATGCTGGGGAGACAGATGTGTCTCAAGAGATTGACACTTCTTTAGAACAGGCTTCTTATTTACATTAAACAGAGCCCTTCCCTGGCCCTCTTCAAATACAGTTTGGCTCAATGGATGGGGAATCACAAATTCACACCAGGGATAGTGCTTATGTCTCTTATGGATGGGGCAATCTGTACGATACTCAATGCACAGGCAAAAATCCATGCCATCCTCTTGCCCCTAGTGATCATATACTAGGCAAAACTGGGTTAGATTGGATAGGCTTGTAAGGCCCCTTAAGCCTTTAGCCTATTAATATCCTATGAACCTATGAATCTATGAGGAATTTGCAAGTAATCTGTAAAGGCATACTGTGCTGATTAATAAATGTAGGTACAGAGGTATACAGAGACACATATGACAGGTAAACAAAAATGCCTTTAGTAATCAAGTGAGCTACGTGGAAAGCTTTTCTCACAAAGGTAGACACGTGGTGGTCGAAGTTAAGGTCGCGGACAACCTGTGATCCCAGGTCCCTTACCACTTCATAAGTAATTAGGATATTGTTATTGATTTTATAGTGTGAAGGGACATTGTTTGTGCCGAAGAGAATGATGATGCATTTCTTTGCATTCATTCTGAGACCGTGATTAAGACACCAGTCATTGGTCTGTGTGAGACCATCCTGGAGTTCACTGACATCATTGGAGGATTCAACAATTGCACCTAGTTTGCAATCATTTGCAAACCTGGCCAACCACAACCCTTTAGTTTTGACCTGAACTTCTAAGAAATATATACCATACAGTAGGGGACCCAGCACTGACCCCTGTGGCACCCCACTGGTAACAGGTCTGATGGATGATGTGGAGTCACCCACTTTGATAGTGTGTGTCTGGTTTGTGAGCCAGTTGGCAACACATCTTATAACAAAGGGGTTTACATTCACTTTTCTAAGTTTATCGATAATGCCTGAATTTGAGATTTTGTCGAAAGCCTTTGCCAAGTCAAGGTATGCTTTGTCCACATATTTGCTCTCATCAATGGCTTTGGTCACACTTTCAAAGACATCCACCAGATTTAACAGGCAGGATCTGCCTTTCTCAACCCCCAAATTGGGTGGCGTCCAGGGTTTGGAGGTCACCTATGTCTTTATTTATGAGGCCCATAATGATACATATGATGGTCTTACAGATGAGGCTGGTCAGGCTTATGAGTCTTTAATTCCCTGGGTCTGTTGTTATGCCACTTTTGTGAAGGGGAATGAAAGTAGCTGTTATCCATTCCACAGGAACAAAGTCTATGGTTAGCCTATGACTGAAAAGGGTACATAGTGGTGATGCTAGTTCATGTTTTAGCCTGTTTAGAAGACAGCCCGGGATGTCATCTAGTCCCATAGAGACCATGTTCTTTGTCTTGGACAGGGCTTTGAGGACCTGCCCTTCAGATTTATAAGGTGTGGGGAGTTTGGGGGAGGGTTTGTTGTAAGTTAGTAGGGGATAAGGGAGTGGAATTTTCAACAAACCTATCAGCTAGCAGGTTCGCTATGTTTGTGGGGTCAGTGTGTGTGTGATACCATTGGCCAACAGTTCTGCATATGCTTTGGTCCTACCCTTTAGGTTACGTACATAGCTGTAAAATGCCTTATGGTTATCCTTGGCAGTACTTGCTAAGTTTCTCTCAAAGGAGCTCATTGAGGATTTGTCAACTTGTCTTATTTGCCCGTTAAGGCTGAAGAGGGTGCTTTTCCATTGTTGGGTCCTTATCTTTGTTTTCTTGGACAGCAACCGTTTGCATTTATTGTAGAGCTTGTTGATGCTTGAAGTCCACCATGGTATCTTGATTTTACTTGGGGCTCTGGCTTTGATTCTATTTGGTACAGCCAAGTTTATACACTTATGAAAGTGATTGTACAGGGCTTTAGTGTAAGCTTCAGCATAGTTACCACTTTCAGCTTGGGGTGGGGCTTGGAATGCATTTATACCTTTACCTAGGAGGGTATAGTTTGCCTTGGTGAAGTTTTTTAGTCTAATTTCACCCTTTGTGAGTTCTGGTGTTAGTGTCAGTTCGAAGGTGACTGATCTGTGGTCAGTTTTAAATAATGAGGGTCCAACAGTAGCAGCAATGCACCTTTTTGACAGGTTGGTGAGGACCAGACCTAGAATGCTTGTTGCTCTTGTTGGGGTATGGACAATTTGTTCCAAGGGTTTTGAATTCACAGAGTCAAGGAACTTTTGTGCTAGCAAGTTTTGGCTAGAGTAGGTTTTCCAGTTTATGCTGGGATAATGGAAATCCCCCTTAACCAGTGTGTTTGGCAACATTTGGATTGTCTGCAGTTTAGTTAAATAGGCTATGTGTGTGTTGTGACCCATGGAGTGGGATCTATAACTGGCTAGGACTTGAATGGGGGGGGGGGTCTTACCCACCATAACCTTGACCTGGAGTAACTCCATGGAGTTGTCCAGTCTAAGTAGATGTGAGGTGAATTTATCTGTAATATAGATTGAAACACTGTCTCCTTTGGTTTCCACACATTCATTTTGAGGTCTAAAGGGGTGGAAGGCATTGTAGTCTTGCAGGGCCAGGGTACTCTCTGAGGCATTAAACCAGGTTTCTGTGGCTGCACAGACATCTACATCTTATAGTGACAGAAGTGCTTCCAGGAAGTGCAGTTTTTGGTTTAAGCTCCTAGCATTAAGCAGCATGGCCCTTATTTTGTTATGACTGGTTAATTTCACATTGGTAATGTTATTTTCAATATCTTGCTTTAAAAAGGCACTATGGGGGAGGCATGGATTCTAGATTCTTGGTGTAAATGCATCTCTCACACTCTGTTCTAGAGTATGTTATTAGCAGAGGTTGTCTGTGTACATGAGGCAATTGTGCATGTACACTGCTTCAAGAAATCCAAGTCAACAAGGTTGGCAGGAGAAACAAGGTAGTCCAACTGTGAATAATGCTAGGTTGGAGATGGTTGTCACTACAGGTGGCTTTTCAGAAATGAACACAAAGGAGCATATCTCTCAACTCTACAGATTTTCGCAGAATATCCAGTTTTTTGCCTCAAATTTTTGGCATGTTTCTCATAAAATTGTGATTTTCTGGCAAACCATTTACAAATCTTTGAGAGATGAAGTCAGAAAATAAAGACAGACATTTGGGTTTCAGACTTCATACCTTTCATAAAATTCATGCTAACTCAATAACTATTATTCTATCAACTTTCTAAGTTTGTAAGAGTAATATTTAAAATGTGTCCCTATTTTTGGGTATTTGTCCCCCCACTGTTTATGGCTTTGCCCAGATTTCTTGCTCTAAGGGGTTGAGAGGTATGTGAAGGAGCTTGGCAAATGGATAATTCTGCCTGAGTTTTAAGAGAAAATTTGTTATATTTATTGGTTCATAAAAGTTGGTAGTAACTTCCCATTTTTGGTTTGTTAAGATTGTTTCATAGGTTCATAGGTTTAGAGGATGATAATAGACTATTAGCCTGGAGGCCCTTATAAGGCTAGCCAAGAATTTCGCCCATGTTCCCACAAAGTCAGCACCTGTTTCCTCTGTCCAGTAGGGGCACCGGTGGTATCCCAGGGGTGTATTTTTTGTTTCCCATCCAGTCATCCAGGTTCCTCTTAAAGAGGGCTAGAGAGGTACTCCGCTTAACATGGAGAGAGAGTCTATTCTACAGATGGTGGAGTCTCTGGGACACAAATTTATCCCACCAACAAGTTCTATTAATGTCACAGACCAGGTTTAGGTCCTGTGTGTGGGTTGCCAGAGTGGATTTTGACTTATGGATATGCAGCAACTCCATCAAGGCTGGGTCTGAGATAGCCTTGTATGCCAGACACAGGTCACCTCTGAGCAGTCTGTATGAGACTGAGTAGAGGGCAGGCCTTTTAACCTATCTGTATAGGACAGGTGTTTGAGATTGAGACCCTTGATTTTCCTGGCTTAGAACCTCTGTGTTCTCTGCAGCTGCTGCATGTGCTTGGAAAGGTACATGTCGAAGGGGGCATCATACTTAATAATGGGTCTGATAAGGGAGGAGTATAGGGATGTTATGACCTCCTTATTCCTGAATAAAATACCCTTACTTATGAGGTGCGACATGTAGAAAGCCTTCTGTACAACAGAGGCAATGTGGTGGTCAAAAGTCAGGTTGCTGTCAACCTGGGTGCCCAAGTCCCTCACAACTGCTTGCGTGCTTAGTACGTTGTACTTAATGTGATAATTAGTGGGGATGCCATTTTCCCCAAAGGGGATAATGATGCATTTCTTTTCATTCAGTTTGAGGCCATGCTCCTGACACCAGTCATTAGTTTGGGTAAGGCCCTCTTGGAGGATGGTCACATCACTAGGCAAATTTAAGACAGTGCTCAGCTTGCAGTCATCTGCAAACTTGGTCAGCCACAGACCACTGGTTTTAGCTTGCACCTCAGAAAAGTATATCCCAAACAGTGGAGGCCCCAAGACTGATCCTTAGGGTACACCGCTCATTACAGGTCTACTACTAGAGTAGGCTTTCCCTATTTTGACTGAGTGGGTTCTATCAGTGAGCCAGTTAGCTACCCATCTGATAACATATGGGTTGATGCCTAGCTGGGAGAGTTTATCTATTATGCCCAAGTGGGGAACAGTGTCGAAGGCTTTGGCTAGGACACGGTAAGTAGTGTGCACTGTCTTCCCCTCGTCCATGGTTTTGGTGACTGTTTTGAAGAAGTTGACCAAGTTTATTAGGCATGATCTCCCTTTGACAAAACCAAAGTGTGTGGAGGTCAGGCATTTGGAGGTTGCCAATGTCTTTGTTTATAAGGTCCATGATAATGCATTCTATGGCCTTGCAGATCAGGCTAATTAGGCTGATGGGCCTATAATTGCCTGGGTCAGTGGACACTCCACCTTTGTGTAGAGGGATGACAGTGCCTGTCTTCCATTTGGCTGGGATGAAGCCAGTCCTCAGGCTTTGGTTGAATAGGGTGCCTAATGGAGCTGACAGCTCATGCCTGAGTTCATGTAGGATGCAGCCAGGGATGTTTTTGGGTCTCATGGACATTGTATTTTTTTCCTTTGAGAGGGCATTAAAGACCTGCTCCCTTGTGATGAGGGGAGGGGCAGTTGACGGGGATGTCCTGGTTTACTGATTGGGGGACAGGGTGCTGATGTTTTCACCAAACCTGTTTGCCAGCAGGTTGGCTATATCTATGGCATTTGTGTATGTGATGTTCTTGACCACCAGTTTAGAGTAGATTTGGGTGTTACCTTTGAGGTTGTGGACATATGTGAAGAAGGCCTTGTGATTGTCCTTAGTGGATGTGTCCAATTTGGACTCGAAATTAGCCTTAGAGGATTTCACCAGTGACCTTATTTGCTTGTTCAGAGAAAGGAGTGATTGCCTCCAACTTGTCACCTGCTCCTTCTTGGTCCTGGACAGCTATTTTTTTCCTTTTATTATAGAGTATGTTTATTGCTACTGTCCACTGGACAGGTTTACTCTTCCTTGAGGAAGATGATTTGGTCCTGTCAGGTATTGCTGAGTTCATGCAGCAATGTAGGTGCTCATATAGTTTTTTGGTGTAGGCTTGGACATTAGTGCTAGTTCTAACTGAAGGGATTGTGGCTGTGTGAAGCTGCTTATACCTGTTCTCAGAAAATTGTAGTCAGCTTTGGAAATGTTTTTTTGCTTGACTCTGATGGGGGTGGGGGGGTCAGGTGAGATGGTGACTTCGAAAGTGATTGCTTTATGGTCAGATCTTATGAAGGAGGATGACACAGTAGGGATGCTACAGTGGCTACTCATGCTGGTTAGTAACTGGTCCAGGATATTTTCACCTCTTGTGGGGGTGTCAACCAGCTGATCCAATGCATTGGCATTGACGAACTCAAGAAATCTCTGGGTGTTCATGTTTGGGCTAGAATAGGTCTTCCACTCTAAGGTTGGGTAGTTAAAGTCACCCAGGATCAGGGTAGAGTGTTGAATTTTGATGGATTCTAGTAAGTCCAGATAGATGGAGTGGGTGTCCTGAGTCATGGTTGGGGATCTGTAGCTAGTTATAATTTGAATGGGTGTTTTGTCAACAGTTAACTGCACTTGGAGTGTTTCCTGTGTGTCATACCATTTGACCAGCCTGGAGCTGTGTATGTCTTTGATAAATATTGAAACTCTACCTCCTTTGGCTTTGTAGCCCTCTGTTTGGTGTCTGAAAGTATGGTAGGATGAGTAACCTGGTAAGGCTGGGGTGCTCTCAGCAGCTTTGAACCAGGTTTCAGTGACTGCACAAATGTCAGCATCATCCAGGGTGAGGAACACTTGCAATTAGTGCATTTTCAGGCTAAGACTCCTAGCATTTAGCAGCATGACCTTTAAATTTTGTTTAGAAGAATTTTTCATGTTGGTAATGTGCTCATAGCTTTACCAAAAAAGGCACTATGGGGGAGGCAAGAGCCTTTGCCAGAAGCCTGAAGACCAGGGGAGACAGAAGAAGGCCATCTCTGGCAAAGCATTGTGGTCTGTCAGAAATGTCCTCCCAGGCTATCAGGGACTGGATCCCGTTGGAATGACACCAGAAACTAAGCCAATTGTTGGACTGGATCCCGTTGGAATGACACCAGAAACTAAGCCAATTGTTAAAGTCAATTATTTTCTGTTTGTATTGAGGCATCATTCTAGGTGATGGTAGGATGCTGCTTAAGGCTCGGGACATACCTGCCTGGGACACATATTCAGCAAGTACAGGCTAGGGACATACCTGCCTGGGACACATATTCATCAAGCACAATCATGTCTCTCTTCATACTATGCTAAAGATATTTAAACTCAGTTTAGTCTGATTTAGCACAGGAGAACAGAAACACTCAAATATAACAGTGGCAAACAAGAGTAAACAGATTTAAACAAATTAACCAATTAACCAATAAAAAACTCTCAAAACTGAGCCCTGTTCCAGCAACCTTCAATCAGACGACTTCTAACTGCACACTCCTGCCACTAGAGTTCAGAGTTACTTTCTCCAAAAAAGACGGTCTAGATTAATGCGCAAGTTATACAAACAGAACTAGATTCAGCAAGTCTGAATCTAGTCTATGCTACAGCAAACAAGGTGCACCAATTTCAGAAAGAAACAGTTCAAATAAGCAGGCACTATAATGTCTCAGGATGCCCATATCAGCCAGACTAACAGGAGAAACCATAGGAAATTGTCTGCCCATGGTTGTCAGACTCTGTGGAAGAGAGATCAGGGATAACAGAGTGGGTACTATCTGAGGAGAGTACCTATAGGTGTGAGTAGGGCTGGACAAAATCAATACAGTAGCTGCAAGTGAGGGTCTCACTTACACAGCAGTGTTGGTTAGGGAAGAAATGCAGCTGAGATACCTTGCAAAGGGTTAAAACAGCACAGCAATGGTGCATGACATGCAACAAGCACAAACCCATGCAAATGCAGGGTTTAAATACCACAAAAACAAAAGTAAAAGAGAAACACTGGAATTGACCAATCAACCCTTGCCCCTGAGCTCTTAGCTAAACACCCTATGCCAGACCAGTTCCAACCAGTTCACTTACTCCCACTAAGTGCTGGTGGGCCCTGGCCAAGACAAGATGGTGTGGCAAGAACACAGGAATCACACAAACAGATCTGGATATAGCAAAACTGTAACCAGACTATGCTAAAGATATTTAAACTCAGTTTAGTCTGATTTAGCACAGGAGAACAGAAACACTCTTAAATATAACAGTGGCAAACACGAGTAAACTGATTTAAACAAATTAACCAATTAACCAATAAAAAACTCTCAAAACTGAGCCCTGTTCCAGCAACCTTCAATCAGACGACTTCTAACTGCACACTCCTGCCACTAGAGTTCAGAGTTACTTTCTCCAAAAAAGACGGTCTGGATTAATGCGCAAGTTATACAAACAGAACTAGATTCAGCAAGTCTGAATCTAGTCTATGCTACAGCAAACAAGGTGCACCAATTTCAGAAAGAAACAGTTCAAATAAGCAGGCACCATAAGCCTTCAACCAGCAATTCCCAGCTCAGAAGGGCAGAATCTACCCTCTCCTCCCACAAAAGTACAGACTACAAACCTTCTTAATGTAAAATAACTGGCCTGAAGCCCAAGTGCTTAAACCAAAGGGATTAGACCAACAGTTGCAATTTATTCAGGCTACTAACCAGCAGTAATAAATGCAGCAGAATAAATGCAATTGAACACTTTTAAAAACAAGTAGCAAAAGCAAAATAAAGGAATAAAGTAGAAAGAAACACAATTACAGTAAAAGCAGATAAAGTACATTTTTTTCTTTCTTTAGATTAAATGGGAAGGGAGGAAACACGATAATTCAAGGTTGAGAAACTAAGGGGGTGGGCCTTCCCAAATGATCTCCCTCTACCCAATAGAATGAGCTTAAGTGATGGGACTGGGAGGAGTGTCGAAAATGAGATTTACAGAAGGGGCAGGCAACTCAAAAGCCACCAAATTTAGTATGCCAACAAATGGGGAAAAGTATAGCTGGATATTTTAGGGCTCTCATTTTATGCTTGGTTATGATGATTCAATATGTGCGAGTCATATGGTTTTGTTATTCTGTTTTGATTTTCATGTTTATATGGCATGTCTTTTCAAAAATAGTGTCGAACTTTAACTTGGTTGTTATAATAGACTCAGGAATTTGATTTGAATTTAGTATATTAATTAGTCATGTCTTCTTCCGTCTACATAATTTCTATCTAGGATTTCTTTTATAACTTTTCAACCTATTTCTCTTGGTTATTAGTGGATACTTGATGAAGTATTAAAAACATCTTTGAATGCTCAAAATAGGCAGTGTTGGAGGAGGATATTCCAACAATGAATCAATTAAGCAAATAACATTTAAGAACAGGAATAAACTAGTCAATAAAGTAATACTCAGTAATTGTTATTTTAAAGTCTTTTTATTAAAGGCCATCCCACATTTTTCAGTCTTGATACTCCTTTTGTAAACATTAGTCAGGACTGCAGTTCAAGGTGAATGAATTCATCAGTCACTGAGTAATATCAAAATAAACTCAGCAGATTGTCAAGTGATTAAAATGGATACATTTTAAATAATATCAGAGACCATGTTACCAGAAGTATAACAGATTGGTGGCAGCAAAGCATATATACTGGCTATATGCATAACATTTGGAAGATGGATATTGTTATTCTTATCCATAAGGATGGCAGAGAGCTTATCAATTTATTGATATCAATTTAATAGAATGCCAGTACAGTAGTTGGAAGGAAAGCTGCCAAAACAACTTTCACTGACAGAGGAAATTGCTGTTTTCATCACAGTTGTGTGACCTCAGAGTAGGAATACATAACTTTGACAGGTTTGGGGGATACAGGGGTGCATGTATCATGCATAAAATATTCCTTCCATCTTCAAAGTTGTTTTAGCAAGTTTTCTTCAATCTCCTGGCACTCAGTTGATTTGCTGTTGATGGATCAACAAGCTTCTGGAATGCGGTGGTAGTAATCTTTAGAACAGTAGATTAATTTGTCATGCTAGAATAATAAGCAAATATCTGTATACATCAGTTCCACTTTCATTTATCAATGATCAATAACATCAACAACAGATTTGCTAGAGAAGGTCATGCACAAAAACAAATTGGTTACTATTGTACTATTTGCTGGTTTTGTTAACATAGGTAAGTTGGAGATATTATCCATTTAAATCATATTCCGTGACATGGATAAGTAAGTGTCTTATGAAGAGAATACCTAAAATTACAATCAAAGACTCAGGTTCATTCCCTCTATCCAGTCACCAGGGGGGTAGCTCAAATCTTGATGCCTGGTCCCCTTTTTATTAAACATGTTTATGTTCTCCATACCAAATACTCATTATATATGGCTAGGGGAATGTATTCATAACATAACGACTACTTCAATGATTTTTGTAATAAAAGTCCAATACAGCTTTCAGGGGATTATGGAGTTTTTTGTTTATTATGCAGTAATACAACTGGGTAGTAACAATCAGTGGATCCCTACTGAAACATTGGGACTTGCAATGCCAAGTCTTGATATGCCAAAAAAGGATCAAGAATATAGGAGAAGAAAGAATACTGAGCATTTTCTCTTCTTCTTTAAACTTTTTCTAAGGGGGACAAACCCCTCAACCCCAAATTTATATATACCAACTCCAAGATTGCTGCTGCTCAGAGAAAAGGGACTATTCCAAGAAATGGCAGTCTCATATTTGTGTATGTAAGTCCAGTTTCAGCATCAAGGACTCTGTTTTGCAAGTCTAAGCATTTCAAAAGTTTATCATAACCAAGAATACCCCCAAATCTATTACTGAGGAACATAGATTTAATTTAATTTCCAATGTTCTTTGACTGCCAGAAAATGTTACATTCCCAATGTTCTGTTAATTGTTACAAAGTATTATTTGTGCAATCAAAACAATCCTACATAGTGTAACATGTAGGTATCAAGATGCTGTGCTACCATTATATAGAATGCTGATAAGATCATAGATTGGAAGATGTAGATTTTCTTGCATCTGCTCCATCTATGGCATTTACAATCTGAGAAAGTATCACAACATTTTAGCAAAAAAATATCATGAAACTGATATTGTATTGTTATTAGACAGCTCAGTTGAAGTTACATTCAGTCTCTTGTATAATACACAAAGGGGATGTATTTCTATTTTACACAAGTCTAAATGATGAAGTTCTTTGTGCTGTGTTTCATACAAAATTTAACTCTTAGAGCCACGTTACTAGAAATAATACCCTTACACTAAAGGATAATACCACTTTAAAGAAAAAAAAACCTATTCTTAACAGATTGGCTGAATCATGGAACAAGCTGTCCACTGACACTAGATTACCTGTCAGGCTATGTTAATTCAAATTACTGTAATGTGTTTACAGGCCCATGTGACTGAATAAAGAATCAAAGGTAACCGGTTTTGAGGTTGATGAATCTGTCTGCCACTATCCTTTTAACACTGAAACATTAATAAGTTATGCAAAAAAAAAGATGAACAGATTTATGAAATAATGTCATCATCATGACTTTGAAGAAATATGACACTTGCACTTTATAAAGTGTTATGTAATAAAGTGTCACAAATGATAATTGGTGAACTAAGAAATATGCAAAGTGATGAACTTTCACAATGTGCAATAATTAATTTTTGATACTCACTGTGCCCTTTTTTGAATCTTTCATAAACAGCAGGTAGGAATTATGCCATGATGTTTTCATGGATTTGGGCATTGCCTTTTACGGTGCAGCTATTTAGCATCAACCGTACTTGGTTAAATGTTGTCACCCTCTCACCTACTAGTTCATGTTAAAATCTTTTTTCATTAGTGTCCCAGCCAAAGGAAGAAGCACATGAGATTTCAAGTGGTAATTCTAAAAATACAAAAGTAGCAAAATGTAAATGCAAATAATATTGTTGGAAGTAATGATTATATATTATGCAAACAGCTGATGCATTTACTGTGGTTGAAAAGTCATGCAGTAAGAATATATTTAACCAAGTTAGAACGCTCAGCAGGAATCAACTGGTCCAAAGGAATGTGTGAGATAGTCTTGGAAAAACAAAGGCCTACAATAGGTAGTTAAGGCATGGGAGATATGGGGCACTGTGTACATAGTTTAAATGCTGAGAATGAGAATTGCTGCAGGCTGGAGTTATTGAGTTTAGGAATGTACTGAAGTGCATGGGTTAGGACAAAAAAATAACCATTTTTCACTCATTACAAAATGGCAGCTTACAAAGATAATCAATTAGAAATCTATTTAAAGCAGACTGAGAAATTGAAGGTTTCTTAAAGTAACAGGGGCATTGTCTGGCCAGGTGTGTTTATCTTGGAAAATGTACAGTAGTAGAGAGTATATATTGATCTTTAGTAATTTTGCCTGAGTTGCAAGAATGTAGTAGATTATGGCAAAACTGAAGACTTTGCTCTATGGCAAAGGAAGAACCATAGCTCTAGAGGAGTGTCTTGAAATTAAAGGATGCCGGATGGATAGTGTTTCTGTTGGTCATCCCTAACCACTTTTCATTTCAGAACTTAATGTGGTGATAATGACACTCTCAGCTAAAAATATGATAAAATGCATAACTTCAGCAGTTTTTTAAGGAATGTAGTATCCAGAGTTCTTTGATAAAACAAATAAGATTAAAAGGTAGGGTATGTTCAAGATATTTGAAGAAGAGGCTTGATTTGTTTTGTAAGAAATTGTGAGTTCTGTGTTTTATTTATGGCGATTTCAGTGTGACTGTAAAATAATAAGTATGTGGCTAGGTGAACCACTGGATATTGTAAAATGGATGTGGGTTAATGGTGTGCTATGTGGGTGTTGAAGGTTATTTGGAAAAGGTAAGCTAATCTACTAAGTGCATCAAAGAGATTATGTTTTGTTTTAGCTGATCTATGTATCAGCAGATTTTTTTTTGGCAACTTAATATCATTTTGTGTGTGTTTGAATCTACTTACAGAATGATCTACATTTTTAATGAGTAAGCAATCTTCATACAATATAATATTAATGTCTGAAAGGTATATAATTGCTTGTTATATTAAGAGGGAAAATCATGTTAGGGCTAGACATAATACTTGTGGACCACCTGTATTACAGGTTGTTGTTGGTGACTGAGTGAGCCCTACTTTGATTACTACAGATTTGCTTGAAAGGTTGTTTAGGAACCATTGAGTTGAGTGACTTGTTCTTTCCTTACTGGAAAGTATCTTAATTATTAGGAAATTGTGTACCAAACCAAAGGCTCTTCGTGTTTCAAAATATAGGCCTTGTAAAGGGGTTTGTTGTCCATGAATGAAGAGATGAACTTTGTTGCTGGAAGTCAGGCAGTTAAGGTACTGAAAGGAAAACATGCTACTTTTGTTAACATTATGAATGACCTATACATAAAAAATCTTTAAAGGAACTAAGTTAAAGAGGATTTTTGGATGTGGTCCTAAAGTTGGTGTATTTTACATGTGTTTTTGGAAAGTGACAATGATTTGGATGGTTTCCCAGATAGAAGAATGATTCCAAAAAAATGATCGGTTTACTTAATAGAAGGGTGCATGATTTTAGGATGAATAGTTTAATTGTCTTAAGAAATTATGGGTGAAAATTATGTTACTTGCACTGAGCTTCATCTGACCATTCTATCATATTAGATTATTTAGGGGCAGAGTAGCAAAGGAGAACAAAGATTAATAAATATGTCATCAAAAATTAATTGTTTGTTTTTGGCTAACATTTTCTGGTGCATAGACTCTTGATGAAATCATCCAGAAGCCTGATAACCAATGGAAAGAAGAAGTAATGCAGACAAGCAAAGAAGATTCCAAATAATATGAATTCCAGACTGACGTCCATTTAGAAATGTGAGATCAGTAAATGTGACTCCCCTATTACAAAAAAAAAATGAAGTACAATTTCAGTGAAATTCAGTGAATGCTGGAAACTTACATTAAAACAGTTATAACATTTCCAATATAGACAGCTGTGCTTCAATGCTCCTGCTACCACTGTATCCAAGATATCTGCACATCTGTTCAAGGGGAATACTCTGAGATACTACTATCAAGGACTTAGTATGCATTTCCTGTACTTGAATGCAAAACCATATGTGGGGGGGGGGGGTGAAGGGGGCCGATGCACCAGGTGCAAGCTGTTAGAGTCACAATACAATTGTGCAATGCACTGGCAGCATTTGATGAGGATCACAGTTAAGCATTTCTTTCATGCATTTAAACAGTCATAGTAGTGCAGTTGTTTAAATGAATGAATAATTGTCATTTATTTGCCTCTCAGAATTAGTTTGAAGGAGCCTCAATCTGTGAACTGCCTGGGTTGTCAACTTAGCTAGCCACTGTTCTGTTTGAATGGACAGCTTTACTCTTCTGAGAACTGTAGTTGTGGTCCTCATCCTTCAGTCAAGATGTTAAACTGAGGTCCCATCTGCTTGAGTTTGTGGTAGTTCTAGTAGAAGTAGAAGAACCCATTGCTTCAATCAAAAAGAGTATAGGTCATTTGTATACAAAAAGAACCCATATTTACATTTTTACAAATATTTACAAATGTACAAACATATAGATATACATTATCCCTATTAGAGCCCCACTTCTTTCTCCATAACAACTCACTACCTAGCCAAATAACTTCCACAACCTCCACTATTCAATTTAAGAAACTCCTGAGAACCCACTTTTCAAACAATTAGCTTTGTTCATGCTACTCCCCAGGTTACCAATACCATGTTCTAGGATTCTACTAAAAGTCCCCTCATTTTTTTCACTGTAAAGCTTAATAATCACTGGTTATTACTGTAACAAAATATTGAGAGTACTCATAATTTAGAAAGAAAAAAAATGTTTTTCTTGTGTGTTTATATTTTATATTCTATATAAACCCTACTACTAGAATGCTATATGCTGACTTTACTAAAGCAATTGTTAATCTATACATAACTTATGTTTCTATGGAACCTATATCTCTGTATGATATTCTTGTGTAATTTCCTTGACATGCTATTGGATCTTTTCTCCCCGAGCCTCTGCTGAAAATGGATATGTTTCCAGTCAGACTTTCCCAGTTAACAAATGTAAAATAAATAAATAAATGCATGAATAGAAGCAAAGAATATGTTAAAAGAATGGATAAAAATTTATTTTGCATTATGTGGAATGAAAGAATAAATAAAATTATGTTTAATGGTAAATGGATTTTTGTTTTGCCAATCCCTTACATTTTTATTCATTTCATACCCTATTACATCGGGTCCTGCAACCAAATCTATATTTACTTATTCGAATACTTCCTCCATGTCATTTAAAGAAATCTCCCTTTCCAAATCTTTATTCTGTTTTTCTAATTGTTTTACTGTCCATGTTTTTTCACTACCTTCTTTTTTCTTTAATCATTTCTTGCACACATTGTCTTACACTATTCAGAATCTTTTCCCGAGTTCTTTCTATTTTTCCTTTTACATTTTTATCTCTCATTACACTACCATCTCCTTATATTAATCTACTTAAGTAACTCAGTACTTCATTTCTTTTTACTTGTAAAAAATATCTTATAACAATTATTTTATTTTTTCTTGATTTCTTTCATATAATTCTTTTGCTTTGTCAAAGTACTTTCTATCTTTATGTTCTAAATCTTCCAATGCATCATTATATGTTCTTTTAAAATTTTCTTTCTCTACTTTTCTTACATCATTTTGCCACTGCAAAAAATATTTTTTATATTTTCCTTAAATTTCATCCACCATTCAGACAAATTTTTATAAAATGTTCTCACAGTAATATGATCATTCCAAAACTGTATAACTAATCTCTTTTTCTTCATTCCATGCTTTCTCATTTATCCTTTTTATTCCTTTGTCTATTTTTATATATTCTTTGTTTTCCTTTATCTCTGACCATATTGCAAGATGATCAGAAAATCCTGTTACAACTATTTATTTATTTTTATTTGTCATTTGTTAACCCAGTTAGTCCAACTGAGCCACTGCCCCATTTTCAATAGAGACAAAAGGAGAAAAGCTCCAGACAGTTATTACAAAGTTACATAAAGAAAAACATCTGACAATGAAGTTGTGTGCCAATAATGTGTTTTACATGAGAACATTAGAAATTTTCAAAAGGCCTGAAAATGAAGTTTACATAAACATTACAATAATGTGCATAGCATACAGTAAAAAAGTTACAAATTTTTTAACTACCTCTCCTATAACTAAACCTTTTGATCCTATAAAATAATCCATTTAGTTCTATATACACCCCTTTTGTAAGTCCATGAATTTTTGTCCCAAAGTTTAACTTACCACAGCCTATAACGTCTATCATTTTTCTTCTACCATTTCCTTTCTTTCTAAGCTTGCCTCTTAAATTACAAATTATCCTGTTATTATAATATTCATAGGTATCACTTCATAATCTAAAATCTGATTAAATAAGCTTTCCATTTCTTTACTATTATTATAAGCATATAATGTTATAATTCTATATACTTGTTCTCTCCATTTAAGTCTACAGTCGTTAATGATCCCTTGTTTAATATAGTTACTATATCTTTGCTGTACTTCTACAGAATATGACTATTCCAGAACATCCTCATTTCCCAAATTCCAGATTATCATTCTTCTCCATAGTTTCTCTGTTTGTAGTCCTTCTTTACTTGTTAAAAGTCATGTACCTTCTAATACAATTACATCTGCTTCACATGTATGACATCACTCCAAAATCCTTAGTCTTCTTACTATATTCTTAATACTATTCAGATTTACGGAAAGCACTCTAAAATTTCCATTTTTCCCTTTTCCACAGATTCATGATTTCATAGGTAATTATCAGGCTAGCTTTCTTAATAGGTCATTTTAAGCCTAGTCAATTTCCCTCCCAAAGGTGAGAATCAAACACTTTACCTTCTGTCTGTGAGTCAAACAGCTTAGCAATTATACCAACCCCCAATCATTAGCTATATATACTCTTTTTCATCCATTTCCTTTTTCCTTTTGTACTTATCCCTTTAAAAGTTATTTTTCTATATTTTACCCTTTTACCACTAGAATTGTTTTTTCTTTACTACCTCCCTATTTATGTCTTCTTTGTCACTTATTTCAGAATGTTATTCTATGTCCTTTTTACTATTTTTTCTCATCTAATTTTTCTTTTATTTCTACTACTTCTACAATTTCTTCTCTTTGTTAATTTTCTTCTCTTTCCCTTTCTTTTCCCTCACTCTTATTTTAATTTCTCCAATCCATCCATAAATGTCCACTTTTGGTACATTTGTAAGCATCATGTCCCATTTCCCCACAAATATAACATTATTTGTCATAGTTACAGCTGATAAAATACAACTCATAGGACAGCCTTGTCCTTCTTTTCCACAAAAAATCATGTTTTGGTTTGTCCCCAGTCTTTTATGACACACCTATTCCCTTCCAAATTTATCATGCTTGATATATGCATATTTTTTCTCTTTCTATTTTTTTCACAATATTACAATACCATCCATGATAAACTCCTTTTGTTATAGACTTTTGCAATGTTCAGTACTTCTTTGCATAAAGTTTTCAAATGTCCTTTCAAAGTCTTTCTACCTCTGTTCAAAACTGTACATGAATTTTCTTTTTGGTTTCCCTGTTCAATGATTTTATCATAGCCTTTCATTTTTTCATATTTTCCCAGAAAATAATATACAAATATAATGTCACAAAATATCTCTTTGTTAATAAGAATAGATGCTCTTTCTTCATGTGCTTTTACACGTGAAGGAGCTATTAAATTGTCCCACACCTCATAACTGTCCATTTCTTTGTCTTCTTTACTTTGAATCCTTACCACATACTTCCATTTTTAATTTTCTTCTACCTTCTATTCTGCTAATCCTTTCTGCTTTCTTTTACTTTCTCTGCATATATCTTCTTTTCCATCTCACCACTGTTCTTCAGGATTGTCTCTACATCATCCTTTTGTATTTTCTCCATAATGTCCCCACCGAAGAAACATCTTCATTTTCTGGGTCACTCTGCATCACCATTTCTTTAAGTAAATCAGCCTGCAACTCTCCTGACTGTAGAGCTGTAATTATACATACCTCATTTGATGACTTGTCTCTATCAAACAGATTTATTTGAAAGATCTCTTCAGAATCCTGCGCACATTGTGCAGTCTTGACATTTCTTTGAGTTAATCTGTCATTTCAACTCACCCATACTGCATAAAACAACTTTTTGTCCATTCTTTTAATATTCTTTGTTTCTATTCTTATAATAACCATATTCAGTCATATTCATATTTATATTACTACTCTATTTTAAATCTCAAAAAAATCTCTTCACATCATTTTTCCCATACTTTATTCACCTGCTGGCATTTCAAAAAAAAAAAAAAACATGTTCTATGCTTCCTTCTTCAACACAATATAAACATAATCTCTCACTTTTCTTTTTATATGGCATATTTCACTTTTTTACTGGTAATATATTAATTCCTAGTCACAGGAAAAGTCTTGATATTCTACTGTATACTACATCATTTGTTTCTTTCTTTTATATATTTTCTTCTGGTAAATTTTCTCATGGATTAACATAATAATATTGTACCATTATATTTTTATACCATGTTTTGGTCTTCTTTTATCTCATCAATCTTTATCTTCTACATTTTTATTTTTTCTTAAAAAATTTCTATATTTTTCATTAAAACATTATTTTTCCCTTTTATTTCTTTTTATTTCCAAAAAAATCCATACTAATATTTAAACAGTCTTACTACTAGCTTCTCATTTTTTTCATTTATCCATTTCAATACTTAGTGCAAATTTAAAAAGGCTGAAAAAAACATTGGGTTTAGTAATCCTAGTCTTCCTCCTCCTTCATTCATATATATAATACTATTTTATTTTCTGGGTTTAATTTAGAATCCCATACAAATGTAAAAAAATCACTTATAATACTTGTTTCTCATATATTCTTAGAATCATAAACACTATTGATAGATTCTATATTTTTCTCATTAATAATGAATTTATAAAACTAACCTTTTTCTTATAAGATAACCTGTATGTTTTCCATAAAAAAACAAATTTCCTTTAGTTCTTCTAATATTTTCCCATTGTGTATTTACTTCATTATAAGCAAAATGTATCCGCAACACTGACATTTCTTTCATTGTGAACTGTATCCCCTTATCTTTATCACATTTCCCAAACCTTTGGTGTTATTCTTATTTAATATCATACATATTTCTTTTAAACATTCAACTACACTAAATAGGTTCATACCATTAGCTTCATAGGTTCATACTAGGCTATCTGCCCTAGGGCATTTATAAGCCTAGCCAGAATGTGTTTGGCTTTCATCACCCATTTTAAATTTATTTTGCTATGCCCTTTTTCGAGGTTAGTATACTGTGCCTCTGTCTAACAGTGACACAGAAGTGATACCCGGGGTAAACCTACGATCTCCCATCCACTCATCAAGATTCCTCTTGAAGAGAGTCAATGAGGGACTCTGCCTAACCTGGACTGGGATTTTATTCCAGAGTGAAGGGAGCCTCTGGGTTATGAATCTGTCCCTAAAGCATGTCCTATTTATTTCAGTGCTGAGGTTCAAGTCTCTCGAGCGCGTAGTTCGATGGGATTTGGATTTTCTGAGGTGCAGCATGTCCATTAATTCTGGGTTGGACATGGCTTTATATGTCAGGCACAGATCGCCTCTGAACAGGTGGTATGCCACTGAGTAGAGCTGGAGTTTCTTTAACCGGGCAGCATATGGCATCTGTTTGAGCCCTTTGATCCTCTTGGTGAGGTACTTTTGGGGTCTTTCCAGTTGCTGCAGGTGTCTGGTAAGGTACATCCCAAAGGGGACATTGTACTCAATTATGGGCCTGATGAGGGATGAGTAAAGAGGCACGATGACCTCCCTGATCTAGATGTGAATCCCTTCATGATTAGGTGGGCTATATAAAATGTTTTTCTAACCACTTTGGCCACGTGGTTGTCAAATGAAAGATTGCTATCAACTTGGGTCCCCAGGTCCCTAATTACTTCTTCTGTACTTAATGGATTACCACCTATGTGGTAATTTGTGGGCACTTTGTTTTTGCCAAAGGGGATGACTATACACTTTTTGGCATTTAGCTTGAGGCCATGGCTCTGGCACCAGTTGTCTGTTTCTATGAGGCCCTTTTGGAGGATGCTTGTGTCGGCTGGAGAGTTGATTATGGCACCCAGTTTGCAGTCATCTGCGTACTTGGTCAGCCACAGTCCTTCCGTGTTGGCTTGTACCTCCGAGAAATATATACCGAACAAGAGAGGTCCCAGGACTGAGCCTTGTGGGACACCACTTGTAACTGGTTTGGAGTCTGACATGGCTCCAGCAATTCTAACCATGTGGGTTCTGTCCTTGAGCCAGTTTGCAATCCATCTAGTGACATAGGGGTTTATATTTAAGCTGGTGAGCTTATCTATAATGCCCGAGTGGGGTATTGTATCGAAGGCTTTGCGAGGTCCAGGTAGGCTGTGTGGACCACCTTACCCTCGTCAATGGCCTTGGTGACTGTTTCAAAGAAATCAACCAGGTTTAAGAGGCAGGATCTGCCCTTAACAAAGTCGAACTGGGTAGGATCCAGTGTTTGTAGGTCCCCAATATCTTTATTTATGAGGTCCATGATGATCCTTTCCATAGCTTTGCAGACCAAGCTAGTCAGGCTTATGGGGCAATAGTTTCCAGGATCTGTTGAGGCACCACCTTTATGGAGAGGGACCACTGTTGCTGTACGCCACTCTTTGGGCACATATCCTGTAGTAAGGCTGAGATTGAACAGTAGTTTTATGTTTGGGTTTAGCTCTTCTTGGAGTTCATGTAGGATGCAGCCCGGGACACCATCTGGTCCCATTGATGCTGTGTTTTTTGCTTTGGAGAGGGTGGCTCTTACCTGAGCATCTGAGATGTCAGGGGGCATTCATAATCCATTTTAGTTATTATAATAATATCATCTGTATATGTAATTGAAAACTGAATATGTATACCTGTTTGCATTGCATACTTTACATTCTTCATTTTACAGCTCATCTCACTTACTACCATATTCATAGTTAAAGCAGATATAATACAACTCACAGGACATCCTTGTCTTATAGCATTACTCATCTCTATTTCTTTACTTTAGCAGACATTTACCAGAATTCTTATGTTATTATTACTATACACTGTCATGCAAACTATCTTAATTTTTTAATAAAGTTACATCTTTTCATTAAATTCCATAACATCTCATGTTCCAGTGTATCAAAAGCTTCTTTAATATCACCTGCCATAAGTTTTGCATCCTCTGTTCTATTTATATCATCCACAATTTCTCTTACAATCATTAGTAATTCTTGACATCCCTTCCCTTTTATACTATATAAAATTTCTTCCATTAATTTTTATATATTTTATATTTTATATATTTTATATTTTCTTATGCCTAATAACAATGGTATTCAAACAGTTGAGGTGCCTTACAAATGTTCTGTAGTCATTACCTTTTCAGTGAATAGTCAGGAAATTGTTGAAGTGGTTAACAAATTCTGGCCAATTGTCATCTCTATGAAAGGTGTTGAATTATTTGTTACTAAACCAAAAATTGTTTTTAGGAAAGATATGTGTTTCAAGAATTTATTGGAGATGAAAAGGGACAATATGGGTTCAAATAGACCAAAGGGTGTGTTTAAGTGCAACCATTGCAACTACTGCTAACACATCCAGTGCTGTGATTCATTCTTTATTAGGCATAAGAAAATAGAAGTGAAAAGGCATTTCAATTGCCTATCTAGGCGAGTTGTGTACGGGGCCCTTTGCCAAAAATGTAAGGCTTTTTACATTGGGAAGACCTGTTGGATGTTAAAAGAGAGAATTTATGAGCATTTAATTGACATTATGAGAGAAAGGTCTACTAATGCTCTTTACAGACACATCTCTTCTTGTGAGGGGCATTTTTTCAAGTTTGTGGTGATTGACAACAAGGACAGTGATCCAAGGGGTTTCTACACTGAGGATCATTTAAATAAAAAGTAACTCAAATGAATTCTTACATGTGTAGCTTTATCTCTCCCAGGCCTTAATGAAAGTAGTTCCATCACCCCCATTCTCAAGTTAAAGAGTCTGGAGGGGTGATTATCACAGAAACAATGTCATTTAAATGTTCTGGAGTTTACACATAATTTGTTTTAATTTACATTCCTGAGTTTAACATATCTATTTGTATTTGTATAATGCTGTTATTCATTTGTGAATTCTATTGGTATTGTATGTATGCATTATCATGCTTGTATCTTGGATTTTAACATAGCTTCTTACACAATTTTTTGAAAGTCGACACTGGTGTTCCATTGGTCGGTCTGATCACATGTGTTGATTTTGTGAGTATTTAAGTGAAATAGTAGCTGTACTAGCAGTTCTGAAGAAATCTTTACCTAGACAAAAGTGCTAAACTGCTATCACTTGCTATTTTTGCTGCTTGTTGATTTTAATAAATCGTTTGGTGATATTTCTGGACTATTGGTCTCTAGTTTTTTACGTCTTCTTTTTCTTCTTTTTTCCTTATAAATTTTAATATTCCACTACACAATTCTTTATAAACAAAACCTTAATTTAACCATTCATTCAAGACATGTAATAAATATTATTTTTGCCATTCCATTAAATATTTATGCATATCACATCCTATTCCATCCGGACCCACTGCCAGATCTATATTTACCTGTTTTAGCAATTTATCCAACTCATACAAATTAAGCTATTTTTCAACTGCCTTATTTACTTGAGCTGAAAAATGTTTACCTTCCATATTCTATTACATTATTTTTTCTTTAAACATTTTTTCCACATAGCAGACTACAATTTGCATAATCTGTGTTTGTTCTCTTTCTCTCTTCTCTTTTATTTTTCATTTCTCTTGTTATACTACTATCCTCTTTCCCTATTTCACATAAGTATGTTGATACATCTTCCTTTTTTCTTTGTACTATGTACCTTTTTCAATATAATAATTCTTTATTTTTCTTAATTTCTTTTATATAATTATTTTTCTTAATTGTAATACTCTCTCTCTTTTTCATTATTTTCTAAATTTACCAAAGCATTTTCATATATCTGCACTGATCTTTCTTTTACCGCCTTTCTTATCTTATTCCCCATTGCAAAAAAAAATGAATAAATAATAGTTTCTTTTAAAAATAATCCACCATTCTGACCAGTTGTCATAAAATATCCTCACAGTAACATGATCTCTCCATAAATGCATTATTAATTCTCTTCCATTTTCATTCCATTCTTTTAATTTATTCTCTTCATTCCCTTTCCTATTTTAATGCATTCTCTTTTTCCTCCATCCATATTGCTAAATGATTTTTAAAGCCTGTCACAACAGCTTCTCTTTCTGCAATACTTATTACTTCAGATATTATAAAGTAAACAATCTCAGATTTAAGGACACCTTTTCTATTATATCAGGAATTTTCTATTCCATAAAGTCAATTTACCAGATTTCATAACTATCATTTTTCTTTTATTATTTCCTTTCTTTTTTTCTTTTACCCCATAAATTACAGTTAAAATCTCTTGATGTATTATTCATGTTCACTACTTCATAGTCTAACAGCTGTTGAAATACATTCCCCCTTTCTTTTAAGTAACATAAGCATATCAATCTATAATTCTATATTATTTTTCTTGCCATCTCAAATTGACAATATTCTTCCCTCTCTTACTAATGCTGCATATTTTTTCACTACTGTCCTATACAATACTGCTATTCCCAAGCAATGTTCATTTCCAAATTCCATATTACATTTCCACCATATATTTTTTTGTTTATAATCCTTCTTCATTTGTTAAAAATCTTATGACTTCCAAAACAATTATATCTACATCACATTTGTTACACCATTCTAAAATCCCTATCATTCATACAAAATTTGCAATATTATTTACATTTACTGAAATGGTTCTTAAATTACTTTCAATTTTACCTTAATTTAAAGAAATCATTTTCTTCTTAAACTAATTTTTCTTTTTCTCCTTCAGTTTTCATTACTTATAACTCATTTCCTTTCTTCTTTTCTTTTAAATGTATACCTTTAAAATTAATTTTCCTGTATTTTACTTTTCTCCCAATATAATTCTTTTACCACTTTCCAGTTTATGTCTTCATCACTAATTTCTGAATCGTTTTCTATCTCATCATATTTTCCTTTATTATTATTTTTTTACTTTTTCCTGAGTTATCCTCTATTTCATTTTCCATCCTTTTCCCATTTTGTTCTTCATCTCCCCTCCATTTTTCACTATTTTTTCATTAAATTCTTCTTTACAACCTGTCCATAACTGTCCAGTTTGTTTGCAATTATAACATTCCAGTTCAAATGGCCTATTTTTCCACATATAACATTTCTTTTTATCACAATTATTTACAAAATGTCCTTTCCCACAAAAATAATATGTTTTTAGTTGCCCCTAGTATTTTACCATACCCTTATTTCTTTTAACATTTCTAATATTTTAAATATTGTCAATTTTTCCCATTTCCATTTTCAGGACAGCATTGCAATGACATCCTCCACTTCATGAACCCTATAATAAGCTTTTGAAATGTCCATTACTTCTTTACATATGTTTTAAATGTCCTTTCAAAGTCTGTCTACTTTTGTCTCTCAAAAAAGCTTTAATTACACAATTGTTCCATGGATTATCAATCTGTCGCTTTTCATACTTACAAAGAACATTTTACAAACCATGAACAGTCTCAGAAATAATGTCACAAAATGTGCCTTTGTTTATTAACATAAAAGCTCTTACCTTTTGTACTTTCATGACTAAGTGAAGTATTATAGTGTCCCTTACCTCATACTTATTTGATTCCTTATTTTCTTTACTGTGTATTCTCACCACAAATGTTCTTTTCATGCTATCATACATTTATTTAGTTTCTTTCTGCTCCATAACTGCTTGCAACTGTCTCTGTATACTTTTAGTTAGTTAGTTAGTTAGTTAGTTAGTTAGTTAGTTAGTTAGTTAGTTAGTTATTTTGAGCATTGTCCCTTTTATGATTGGCTTTGAATCTTCCTGCTGCATTTTTCCATTATCTCACTTAGGAAATGTCTCCTTCATCTTAAGGTTCACTCTGATTAATAATTTCATGTAGTACATCATCTGACTGGAGTGTTGTAGCAATACATCGTTCCTTTGCTATCTCCTCCAACTCAGCAAACAAATTTTGTTGAAAAACAGATTCCAGATCATCTATAACTCCATGCACAATGCCCTGTGAGCTGGCACTCATGTCCACTCCTTTGGTTACTCTCTCAGTGCTGTGCACCATCCTTCCAGCCACCACTGCTCTAGGAACAAGATGTGTGCCTGTACTTGCTCACTGTATAAGCTGTAAGTAGGGAAAGTTCCCCAATGCTCTGGCTAAATTTACCTTAGCAGTATAAATTCCACCTTGGGTCTCCCCTGAAAAAAATTGGCTGCTAGCCTAGTGGGACTAACCAAATCAACAAAGGAGAAACAGATAAATAAATAAAAAATATTACACTGCTTGAGTATAACATCTGGGCCCATAATGGGATACTCTTCTGCAATTATCTGAATCTTGACATAACTACAGTAGTAGTCACCAAGACTCACTTGCTGTTTGTCTGCATACTCCTGTGTAACAAACTTAGACCAAAAGCATTAATCTTTAAGTATATTTGTGTGTCAGTTAAAACATATATCTCAACTGGTACATGCATGATTATATGTGTTAACTACTGTCTGAAGTTTCAATATTTGTCTATGACAGACTGACTTTTCTAATGTAACTGTAGGCTGTGTTCAAATTCTAGTCTTAGTTTTTTTAAGTGGTTAATTTCTGGTAACCATTTTCTCACCTGCATTTTTACCTGTGTGAGTTGCTTATCTCACTCTGCACCCTCCTACAGGCTATTGTGTTCTTTTGCAACCATCATCACCATTTATTTCCCTAATGTCTCTTTGTCTCTGGCTTCATGCAGTTTTATGCAATTATTTATCATATTTATTTCCCATTTGCATTGTATACTCAGACCTGTCGTTGTTATGCTGATACTTTCCTAAGCTTGTGCAATGCATTCTCAACTGCTGCACTTTAACATAAAGCATCAAGAGTTTCATTCTGCAATCGATTCAATTATATATTGGTGAACATCCATTACCATGATACTTTAAAAACTTTATCTTTCAAATTTACTCAACTTCTTGAACCCACTAGAAAATACAGATAATCACATTCATTGCTACCCAGACTCCATATAACCCAGTTTTACTGTTTCTGCACCTAAACCCTGTAACTCTTTCCTCCTGGTGGTGAAATACTCTTACTTTCTAATGTCAAAAATACCAAAGAAAATGAAACAAACCAGCTGTTATCCAGTAGTAAGACTATAAACTTTGGAATTAAACTATCAAAGGTTTCCTCTAGGTAGCCCTGTTGCATTTCAGTGCCATTTACATCTTAAACACTTATGCTCTCTCAGATAGTCCAGCATGCTCTCATATGTGTAATTTCACAACATGCCCCTAGCTGGTTGTGCATTTATGCTAATTCATCATGTTTCTATAGATGAAGTGTACTACACTTAAATTAAACTGCATCTAAGTATGTTTATTGTCTAGGTGTCAAATGCTGTATACTCTTTCTTTAAAATTAATGATTTAAGCACCCATCTATGATAAATATTTTAGACTTTTTATATTTCAACTGGATTTCCATTACTGAAGTTCCTTTGGATAAGTGGGCACTTGGTTAACAAATATAATATGTAAATAACAAATGAACTGACTGTGGATAACTAAAGAAAGGAAATGTGCAAACTGGAATTCTAAAGTAACAGATGCATCTAGAGAGCTTCAGGTGACCATAAAAGCCAGCTTTTGAAGACATAACTGCCTCAGATTTTAGTTTTGATTGTCACAAAGTTGTGACTTTCCCTGTTGGATGTATTCTACTATGAGTTCTTTACAGAGTAGTAACCATTGGCTCTACAGTCAATCCTCATGGTCAGTAGAGTGCATCTATGCCCTGCTGCAAATATGTATCCTAAAGCAGACATTTAATAAGTGGTATTTGTTATGTGAAAACAGGTGCTGCAAAGGAAAGACAGTAAGCCTTTGGTCACAGATACTTACCGAGGCCAGCTGTAATGACGTGGAGGGGATAAAGCCGTGATTATGACCCAGGAGACCAGAGTTTGAAGAATAACTACAGTACCTGTTGGAGATAACATAGAGGAAGAGAGGACTGATGTGGCTTTACTGGTTCACCTCTAATTCAGTTAAATTGGTAAGGTGCATCTCTGGGCAATTTTATTATTAATGACAAATGCCCTCCATTATGCTTCATAATCTTTTAGCTACTCATCTTCCTTCTCTCATTGTGTATTATAGTCAAATTAGGTTTTGGGGTGGCTGTGGAGATGTGGGATATCATTTTTTACTAAGAAAATGACAAAAGTCTGCCAAACTGTATTTACAGCAACCCACAAATCTAATGCTACTACATTTGCCTTATATGTCCAGCAAATTTCTAATAGAAAATATGTACCATGCCATAAAATGGATGCAGTGTCCTTCCAAAGAAAATTAGAATATTAGAATATTAGTCAGTATCATTTTAATCTATTTGTTTTTGTTTCTATTTGTAAATCTGTTAAATGTGATAAAACAAAATCAAATAAGTATAAAATACCTGTTTATTATACCGTGGTAAACTTGGATTATTTCTCTGAAAAAATAAGAAAACTTTTTCACAAAGGACTATAAAATTTGCATTGTCAAAATATGTAAAAATAGCAATAAAGGAATAATCCCATCCAGGAAATCTAAAAACAGGCACAAAAACATTTGCTTTTAATTATTTTTGGCATGCAAGCTACACATTGTTTTAATGTAAGTATTAAAGTGCTTACATGGGAATTGTCTGGAATGTACCACTGCACAGACCAGAAGAATGAATACTTTGGCCACAGGATGGCACTGTGAACACTGTTCTTCCAGAGTAAAGGAGTCCTACAGAATTGATTCTTGTGGGAATGTTTGTTTTTACTTCTATATTGAAAAAATGGCTTTTAACCTGATAATCTTGAATGCCATCACCTACCATGCTTAACTAGTGCTGGACTGAGTGCAACAATGGATATGAGATAATTTGTTTAAGGTATACAATAATTTCACAACTCAGCTGTATTCAGACAAAGGGCCTAGGAAAAAGCCAGAATCATTAATAATGCCTGCTTTTATTTCGGTGGAAAGCTGATGTGACTATTTTTAAATTCATACTTCAAAGGGTAAATGATAAGGCAGAGTTATTAAAACGTTTTGTCATCTGTTCTTGTATTTAGTGTGACTTTCACAATACTAAAAAATACCTTTACTAATTTAAGTGCAGTGGATGTATCAATGATGCCCTTTCTGTGTAACCACAAAATCATGTCATCAGCTGCAAGAACAGCCAAAGACAAATAACACCCTGTGCAAACGTAGTCTGAACACTCAGTTGTCAAATAATGTTTGACAAAACCCTGTTATCAACAGTCATTTTAAGATATGATAATCCATGTTTGATTAAACGTGCCCTAATAAACACGCTGATGCTGTCTGCAAAATAATTCATTGCACTTACTATATTTCTGAACTAATGTACTGTTAAGCAATATTATCATGCTTTGGCAATGGTAACATATTTCTCCATAGATTTCTACTTAGATTTTTACATGTGATAATCACAAGAGTCTTTGCACTGCCTTAAGAAAGAGTGCAGGAAAAAAAGAGAAATAGGAATTCAAGTAAGACTAGAAAAATAAAAACAAAGATTGAAACATAGAATTGTTAAAACATTCTGACTATTTGTAATACATAGGAGCATTACTTATATTATTTAGAGTGGAAAAACACATGAGTTCACAAACCATCTACAAAGGAATAATTAATACTCCAAGTCTCAGCAGACTGATTCACAACAGGCCATGCACACTTGGGCAAAACTGTTTTACTGAATAACAAAACATACAGCGGCTTTCAGTGAAGACACTATGGGGACCAGCCATGTGCTGCTGTGTGAGGATGTGACTAGTAAGAGTAAAACAGCAGTGGTTCTAAGTAAGCTATAGGAGAAGATTCTGGAGGCAAGCATCTACAGAAGAATAGTAATTTTGGGAAAAGATTATACAGGATATGTTACAATTCTCCAATTCTCTTGGCAAGACTAAGACTCCTTTTGCAAAGTAATGACCAAATAACTTGGATTTGACTAGCTTCATGGGCTATACAAAGCCACCAGGAAGCTGAGGGGAAAATAATTTCAGCTGATCTCCTTCACTCATAGCAGGGTGGAGAGGGAGTTTCCGGGGTGGGGGGGGTGCATTCCACCTGTGACTCTGGTGGAAAATGTAGGCTTGA